>NC_074696.1:12356611-12376611 GCF_029448725.1 Salvelinus fontinalis
ATATTTGATGTAACCATTTGCTTTGTAAATAGTTAAACCTACCATCAAAAATCAAATATGGGCCTGGTCCCTGGCGAGAAATTGCTTTGGACTCGACTCGACTTGATCTTCTTCCTTTTTATCTGTAGCAATTTTGAGGAAATTGCTTAAGGGCCACGGTTGATTATTCCGTGAAGACGACGTTATTGAATGTCTCGCCAGCTTCGATCCATGCCTGGGCCTGCAGCACGCAACGTTATTTGTTTGTCAGACAAATCATTGGGTCGAAATTACAGAACAAAACAAGAGAACACACATGGTTAATGTTCTGTAAAAAATATATATATACAGTACCAGTCAAAAGTTTGGACACACCTACTCATTAAAGGGTTTTTCTTTATTTTTACTATTTTCTATATTGTAGAATAATAGTGAAGACATAAAAACTTTGGGATGAGTTGGACCGCAGAGTGAAGGAAAAGCAGCCAACAAGTGCTCAGCATAAGTGGGAACTCCTTCAAGACTGTTGTAAAATCATTCCAGGTGAAGCTGGTTGAGAGAATGCCAAGAGTTTGCAAAGCTGTCATCAAGGCAAAGGGTGGCTACTTTAAAGAATATAAAATATATTTAGATTTGTTGAACACTTTTTTGGTTACTATATGTGTGTTATTTCATAGTTTTGATGTCTTCACTATTATTCTACAACGTAGAAAATAGTTAAAATAAAGAAAACTCTTGAATGAGTAGGAGTTCTAAAACTTTTGACTGGTACTGTATATATAGTGGCAAGAAAAAGTATGTGAACCCTTTGGTAATACCTGGAATTCCAATCAAGAAGGCGTATTTTCTACTGTTGAAGCGATTCTGTTGTTGATTTACTTCTGTGTTTTGGGTCATTGTCCTGTTGCATCAACCAACTTCTGTTGAGCTTCAATTGGCAGACAGATAGCCTAACATTCTCCTGCAAAATGTCTTGATAAACTTGGGAATTCATTTTTCCGTCGATGATAGCTAGCTGTCCAGGCCCTGAGGCAGCAAAGCAGCCCCAAACCATGATGCTCCCTCCACCATACTTTACAGTGGAGATGAGGTTTTGATGTTGGTGTGCTGTGCCTTTTTTTCTCCACACATAGTGTAGTGTGTTCCTTCCAAACAACTCAACTTTAGTTTCATCTGTCCACAGAATATTTTGCCAGTAGCGCTGTGGAACATCCAGGTGCACTTTAGCGAACTTCAGATGTGCAGCAATGTTTATTTTGGACAGCAGTGGCTTCTTCCATGGTGTCCTCCCATGAACACCATTCTTCATTAGTGTTTTACGTATCATAGACTCGTCAACAGAGATGTTAGCATGTTCCAGAGATGTCTGTAAGTCTTTAGCTGACACTCTAGGATTCTTCTTAACCTCGTTGAGCATTCTGCGCTGTGCTCTTGCAGTCATCTTTGCAGGACGGCCACTCCTAGGGAGAGTAGCAACAGTGCTGAACTTTCTCCATTTATAGACAATTTATCTTTGCCGATCCCTCATCATCATCGTCCATCAGTGAGTCGATGGCTTGAATAGTCTCGCTGGAAATGGAATGGAATGTAATAATGTGCAGCAGAATTAAAAGACCAGCAGTAGATTTATAAAAAACAACAAATTTGCATTATTATGCCTACTGTACAGTACTGGAGCTTACTGTACCTGTTCATCTTCATGGGCTTTCGCATTCGGCGTAATGCCTCATGTACACTAGCACGCTGTGCTGCGCGGTGGAACACCGCTTCCCATTCATTTTTAAATGGAAGGAAAGTGGTGAGAAGCGGAGAGGGCGGGGCGACCTTTGGGTGGTGCGAACACTTCCCAACTTTATGGAAATCACCAGCGGCGACCGCTGGGCGATGACCAATCATATCGAGTGGTTCTCTCATGAAGAATTTGACGCAATGCGACCCATTGCTGGAGACTTTCTTCAGCAAAGATGGCTGAAAAAACATTACAGTGGAAGCAAATGTAAGTAATTATAACGTAATTGATCTCCAACCCTGTTCCTGGAGAGATACCCTCCTGTAGGTTTTAACTCCAACCCTGTTCCTGGAGATACCCTCCTGTAGGTTTTAACTCCAACCCTGTTCCTGGAGAGATACCCTCCTGTAGGTTTTAACTCCAACCCTGTTCCTGGAGAGACCCTCCTGTAGGTTTTAACTCCAACCCTGTTCCTGGAGAGCTACCCTCCAGTAGGTTTTAACTCCAACCCTGTTCCTGGAGAGATACCCTCCAGTAGGTTCTAACTCCAACCCTAATCTAGCACACCTGATTATATTAATTAGCTGGTTGATAAGCTGAATCAGGTTAGTTACAACAGGGTTGGAGTTAAAACCTACAGGAGGGTTTCTCTCCAGGAACAGGGTTGGAGTTAAAACCTACAGCAGGGTATCTCTCTATGAACAGGGTTGGAGTTAAAACCTACAGGAGAGTAGCTCTCCAGGAACAGGGTTGGAGAGCCCTGACCTAGAGGATTTAGGGAGAAGGGAGGAGAGGGATGAAGTGAAGGAGAGACTGTTATTGAGAAAATAAGGTAGTTAAAGAGACAAGTGTTCAACAAAAATGTGTGTGTGGTCTCACCCGGTGTCCACACTAAGTGGCTGCAGAGTACTTTATGCTGAGAAACATGCACAGACACACGTGGACGAACAATATAACGTAGTTATAGAAATAATGACGTCTCTTACTATTCTCCATGGTTGGTCCTCTTGCCTATTCTTTGAAGGTGGAAGGAGCCACAGTTATACACCTGAGCCTGTTTACTGCACAACACAATCCATCAATCAGATTGATACAGGAGTGTGTAGGTGTGGCTTATAGGGCGTCTAATTGTTGAATTTTTTTTCTGTATGCATGACTCTTAAAACAGCCTGTTTTGTTTTTGTACAGCACCCTCACCTAAACAGCACCCTCGCCTAAACAGCACCCTCGCCTAAACAACACCCTCGCCTAAACAGCACCCTCGCCTAAACAGCACCCTCGCCTAAACAGCCCTCTCACCCAAACAGCACCCTCACCCAAACAGCACCCTCACCCAAACATCACCCTCACCTAAACAGCACCCTCACCCAAACATCACCCTCACCTAAACAGCACCCTCACCCAAACAGCACCCTCACCTAAACAGCACCCTCACCCAAACAGCACCCTCACCCAAACAGCACCCTCACCTAAACAGCACCCTCACCTGAACAGCACCCTCACCCAAACAGCACCCTCACCTAAACAGCACCCTCGCCTAAACAGCACCCTCGCCTAAACAACACCCTCGCCTAAACAGCACCCTCGCCTAAACAGCACCCTCGCCTAAACAGCCCTCTCACCCAAACAGCACCCTCACCTAAACAGCACCCTCACCTAAACAGCACCCTCGCCTAAACAGCACCCTCGCCTAAACAGCACCCTCACCCAAACAGCACCCTCACCTGAGAAGTAGAAATCAAAAGGAGAGAAACTAGGGAATTTAATAACTGCAGTTGACATAGATAAGTAAATGGAAGAATACTCTTATTGCAATGTGGATGGCTCTTAAAATAGCATTTGGTTGTGCATAGTGTAGTCTATGGTGTTGCCAGGGAACAGCACCCTCTTAAAATAGCATTTGGTTGTGCATAGTGTAGTCTATGGTGTTGCCAGGGAACAGCACCCTCTTCGAAGAAGTAGGAGGTGAAGCTCTCCTGCACACGGATTGCCTCTCTTGCTGTGTTGTTGGACACCATCCTTGAAACATCCTGCAGAGCAGCAGACTTCTCCTCTGGGACACGGCGGCGAGCTGCAGATCCCCTCCTGGTCCTCGTGTCCATCCTCATGAAGTTATGCAGGACACAGGTAGCCTTCACACACCTGAATTCCTCCAGGAGGCAGTCTCAGATGGCTCTGGTCACCCAACCTTGCAGCGTCCTACACGGCAACTGTAGGCAATCGTTTTGAAGGAATCTCCAGTTACAAGGTATCTGTAGGAATATGGAAGATTGGATAGATGGATGCATGTGACAACAGCAGAATCATATCAAGGACATCGTCACAAATGAATAGATAAATACCACTTGAAGCTTGATGATGAGTTTGTTCATTTGAATCAGCTGTGTAGCACTAAGGTAAAAACAAAAATGTGCTCCCCTTTGAGTCCCCAGGACCAGGACTGAGAACCACTGCTCTTCACTGGGACCTCTTCATCTGCAGTCAGGCTTTCACAGCTCTCTGTATCTGAGGACAGACAACCTCACAAGAAACAGACTTCATTATAAGCTCAGTTAAATGTTTTTAACCTTTATTTAACTAGGCAAGTCAGTTAAGAACAAATTCTAATGTACAATGATGGCCTACTCCGGCCAAATCCGGACGACTCTGGGCCAATTGGGACTCCCAATCACGGCCGGATGTGATACAGCCTGGTTTCGAACCAGGTACTCTTGCACTGAGATGCAGTGCATTAGACCGCTGCGCCACTCGAGAGCCCATTTGAGTTAGCACTGTAGCTAGTTAGCTAATAATACATCATTTCTTGTACTGTCTGCCCTGGCCTGTCTCCTCCTGTTTGGTACAGGTACCCCAACCACACTCCCCCGTCTCTCCCGAGCTTTCGCTCGCCTCCAGCACACACGCACTGTTGACCACGCCCCAAGTAGTTATATATATATATATATATATATATATATATATATAAAAATCATTTTGCTATTTTGCTATTTGCCTCATAACTCCTGCATACTTTGTTGACATTGAACTTTGTTGTGTACACAATCTTGGGACAGACTATCTTTGTTCCCACTCTCGGGACTCTGACTCTCTATTGGTTACAGACTTTAAGACTCATAGCCTGGTTCCTCTCTAGGTTTCTTCCTAGGTTTTGGCCTTTCTAGGGAGTTTTTCCTAGCCACCGTGCTAGGAAGAACCACTGTAGATGGGACTGTTTTTCTTTCTCATTTATATATAGGTTTATAGATTTTTATAAAGAATATTAAAAAATACAATCTATTTGCAGTGAAGGCGCTCAACACCTACGTCACATTTAGTCATCTACTCCCATCTAGAGCGATACACAGAAGCAACCAGGGGCAACGCTGTGCTCAACGGCACGTCGACAGATCTCCCACAAGGTCAAGAAACGGGAACCAGAACCAGCGACCAATCAGCCATCGGCCCAAGCCCCTAACCGGCCAGGACACCCCGCCCCCCCTCGGCTTAGGCTCTAGAGGGTTAATAAAAGGTAACCCTATGTCATATCCTCTCATACCCCCTCAATTCGAGTCTTGGTTTTAACTTAACAGCCCTTCACTGTCAAAGAGGTAAACTATTTAAAGAGTGCATGACCAACAAAATCTATGAATATAGCAGCCTATAGCCTAATTTCATCAGTCAAACATAATTTTGTTATTTCTTAAATAGGAAGAAATAGTAAAGTCTAGAAATGTAATCAATTACAAATTACATGACCTCACCACAGACTAGATTTTTTTTTTTTAAATACTGCCCCCCTCCCCTGGACTGAAATTGATAAAGGATGACCTTCCTCACTGTCCTCCAGGTAATGATTCTTAACATTTCTATCCGTCCCGAACCACTTGTGTTCTTGAGAAAGCAACTTCCAGTGCAATAGTATTCTAATCTCCACAATGTCTTTAATGGATCTTGCACCAATGTTACTTAACCATGACGATCTGGTTGTCTGTTGGCAGAAACCTTGGTTTGATTCATAAACTAATTGTGACAAGAAAAATAGAGTGCTGCTGGAGTTTTTTGTTATTGCATATCATAAGGTGTACGAAAAAAAACTCTACTTTTCTGTTGGGGCAACCACTAGTATCCCAAAATACTGGATAAAAGAAAAATATATTTGGCTACTGTATATTTACAGTGAGCTGCTGCCGCCTAGCGGTCATGCTGCAGAGCTGCATGGGCTCACACAGAAGAACACGCCCTCAGACAAGCCAACAGCCTATCACCGAAGGCTGGAACGATGTCACATGCACTTTTCAACCAACCAGTAGTCAATACCCCGCACAGTAAGTAGGAGCCGGCAATACACCAATAGCCAGCCATAAAACCTTAAAGAAGACAGGACAGTAGACAACAACAAACAGTTATTAGATATAGCTACAGTAGCTAGTTACAATGTAACAACAACGTGTTAATATTGCATCCATTCTATCAACAGCTATACTTTTGTAAAACTCACTTTGTAATTGTGAAGCAGGTCAGAATTAGAAACAAACTCGTGGTTTTATTTGTTTAACGAGTGTTGAGAACTTTGGACTGAGTGACCATTGAACTCGAACTGACCGGTCCTCCCTATCAGAATTCCGAAGTTCCCCATATATCCCGTGCTCTGGTCATTCGGCCATGGCCCTCCGTGTCCTACAGACCGTGGCGGCGGTGGCTGTTCTCTGTCGGTTCCCCGTAACGTTAACTCGGGCTGGGGACAAGACAGAGGGGACTCCCGGCCAATCCTACGTGGCTGCGGTATACGAGCACCGGATAATTCTGAACCCGGAGCCGCACGTACCTCTGTCCCGGACCGCGGCGCTCAAGCACATGATGAGCAACTTGGATGTGTACGAGGAGCAGGCCGCGCGAGCTGCGCAACAGGTTGTCTACATTTTGGGGGGGACTGGTAGAGGGTCTTCTCTTTCAATTAACATAACTAGATGTGTTAGTGCAGGGCTGGAACTAAAGCCTGCACACCCTGCCGCTAAGCTCTTCAGGACTGAGTTACACTCGTCTTTTACAGGAAGGATACACATCAATCTTGAAGTGCTGGAGTTAGCTTTAAAGCTCTCTTCCCCCTTTCAAGTCTCACCCGTTTCCCTAATTCTCTCTCTTTCAGGGGGCTCAGATCATAGTATTTCCAGAGGATGGTCTCCAGGGGTTTAACTTCAGTCGTCTGTCCATCTCTGGTTACCTAGAGACCATCCCTGACCCACAGTCTGAGGACTGGAACCCCTGTACACAGACAGACAGACACACTCACACTGAGGTATGTACAGTCCAGAACGAATCAGTTGAACGGGCCTTTGTGTGTGCAAGCGCATGCACGTTCACAATTGTTTTTTAAACGGTGTTATAGTAAAAACCATAGGCAACTCGTGAGTTTCAAGTTTGGGGAAGCTTACAATTTATCCTACCATTTCTACTAAGCTTTGTGCCAGTTATGATTATTTTTATATGCACATTTTTGTGGAACACTTTAATTTCAATAATAACGTTTTAATTTCTCAGAATCATTGTCACGTGGTTAATCATAAAAATCCGAAGGAAAATAATACAAATCTATAAGTAAAAATGTAACTAAGGCTAGAATACCAGCCTCAGCCATATGGACACACTGATCTATTGGCAGTTAAAGAAATGAGCGCATAGAACTCAAAGATAGCATATTGGCCAATGCAGCAGTAAGCCTAGAAGTTCCATAGTCAACTAAGTAAAATACATAGGCCTAAAGCTGACAAATAACAGTAGAAAATATCCTGATGAAAATTCAGGTTCTTTCAATCTCATTCATCTCTCTACTCCGCCTGTCTGCCTCCCTTACTATCGGTCTTGACTTGAGCTATTACTAGTGAAGTGTAACATTGTATCAAATCAACTGGGTTGGCCGGAAGAAGCTGTAGCTAGCGAACATGCAACATAGTATCAACTAGCCTGTTCTAGGCCCTCAGAGTTTCACACGCCAGTTACCTCAGGACAGACAGGTGTTTTTATAACGACTTTCCACTGGATATATGGAATCATCAGATCGTGATATTTTGTTCCTTCACACCGAGACTTGGTGATTATCGAGTCCGGGAGTGTTGGAAAGATGTTTAAAATACTGAGGAGCTATCATTCGCGATGGATATTTAAAAAAAGAGACTTCGTGTGAGGTGAAGAAGAAATGACTGAGAAGCTCAGTTTATTAGTGGTGGACGTGGGGTGTTAAGACAATCAGATATCAGACATCCACAAATGGGCACTTTCCTATTTTTGCAGGCAGCAGACCAGGTAGGAGGCCAACCTCTGTGTGCTCAGGCACGTACGCTCCCTCAACGTTATCAGGAAAGAGAAACCAGACATGCTCATTGCTGACATGGAGCACTCCAAACAAAAGACAATTTTAAAAAATATATACAAAACTCACAACGGTTCTGAAATAAACCAAAACCTGTTTCTCACAAGTGTAACAGGTTGTGAACTCTGCAAACAATGACAACTGTAAATTACTGTAAATAATACCAGTGGAGGCTGGTAGGCAGAGCTATAGGAGGATGGGCTCATTATAATGGGTGGAATTGAATTAATGGAACAGAGTCAAACAATATATGTTTCATTTATTCTATTCCAGCCAATTTTAACCCATACTTCTATAGCTCCTCCCACCATCCTCCTCAGATTGCTACATGCATTAACAAACATTAATGTAACCAAATGATGGGGGGTTTACAGTACATTTAGTAGGCCTACAGGTGACATATGTAATGGGGAATTGATCAAAAATAAATAATCAAAGGGCAAACAATTCACAAAACAATGAATGGGCAAGAATTGGCTGGAGACAGCATTCTGGAGAGGTGAACTGATGCATTCTGGAGAGGTGAACTGATGCATTCTGGAGAGCTCAACAGATGCATTCTGGAGAGGTGAACAGATGCATTCTGGGGAGGTGAACTGATGCATTCTGGAGAGCTGAACAGATGCATTCTGGAGAGGTGAACTGATGCATTCTGGAGAGGTGAACTGATGCATTCTGGAGAGGTGAACAGATGCATTCTGGAGAGCTGAACTGATGCATTCTGGAGAGGTGAACTGATGCATTCTGGGGAGTTGAACAGATGCATTCTGGAGAGGTGAACAGATGCATTCTGGGGAGGTGAACAGATGCATTCTGGGGAGGTGAACTGATGCATTCTGGGGAGGTGAACTGATGCATTCTGGAGAGCTGAACTGATGCATTCTGGAGAGGTGAACAGATGCATTCTGGAGAGGTGAACAGATGCATTCTGGGGAGGTGAACAGATGCATTCTGGAGAGATGAACTGATGCATTCTGGAGAGCTGAACTGATGCATTCTGGAGAGGTGAACAGATGCATTCTGGGGAGGTGAACAGATGCATTCTGGGGAGCTGAACAGATGCATTCTGGAGAGCTGAACAGATGCATTCTGGAGAGGTGAACTGATGCATTCTGGAGAGGTGAACAGATGCATTCTGGGGAGGTGAACAGATGCATTCTGGAGAGGTGAACAGATGCATTCTGGGGAGGTGAACTGATGCATTCTGGGGAGGTGAACTGATGCATTCTGGGGAGGTGAACTGATGCATTCTGGAGAGCTGAACTGATGCATTCTGGAGAGGTGAACAGATGCATTCTGGAGAGGTGAACAGATGCATTCTGGGGAGGTGAACAGATGCATTCTGGAGAGATGAACTGATGCATTCTGGAGAGGTGAACAGATGCATTCTGGAGAGCTGAACTGATGCATTCTGGAGAGCTGAACTGATGCATTCTGGAGAGGTGAACAGATGCATTCTGGAGAGGTGAACAGATGCATTCTGGGGAGGTGAACTGATGCATTCTGGAGAGGTGAACAGATGCATTCTGGGGAGATGAACTGATGCATTCTGGAGAGGTGAACAGATGCATTCTGGAGAGCTGAACAGATGCATTCTGGAGAGGTGAACAGATGCATTCTGGAGAGGTGAACAGATGCATTCTGGAGAGGTGAACAGATGCATTCTGGGGAGGTGAACTGATGCATTCTGGGGAGGTGAACTGATGCATTCTGGGGAGGTGAACTGATGCATTCTGGAGAGCTGAACTGATGCATTCTGGAGAGGTGAACAGATGCATTCTGGAGAGGTGAACAGATGCATTCTGGGGAGGTGAACAGATGCATTCTGGAGAGATGAACTGATGCATTCTGGAGAGGTGAACAGATGCATTCTGGAGAGCTGAACTGATGCATTCTGGAGAGGTGAACAGATGCATTCTGGAGAGGTGAACAGATGCATTCTGGAGAGGTGAACAGATGCATTCTGGGGAGGTGAACTGATGCATTCTGGAGAGGTGAACAGATGCATTCTGGGGAGGTGAACTGATGCATTCTGGAGAGGTGAACAGATGCATTCTGGAGAGGTGAACAGATGCATTCTGGGGAGGTGAACTGATGCATTCTGGAGAGGTGAACAGATGCATTCTGGGGAGGTGAACAGATGCATTCTGGAGAGGTGAACAGATGCATTCTGGGGAGGTGAACTGATGCATTCTGGGGAGGTGAACTGATGCATTCTGGGGAGGTGAACTGATGCATTCTGGAGAGCTGAACTGATGCATTCTGGAGAGGTGAACAGATGCATTCTGGAGAGGTGAACAGATGCATTCTGGGGAGGTGAACAGATGCATTCTGGGGAGGTGAACAGATGCATTCTGGGGAGGTGAACTGATGCATTCTGGAGAGGTGAACTGATGCATTCTGGAGAGGTGAACAGATGCATTCTGGGGAGATGAACTGATGCATTCTGGAGAGGTGAACAGATGCATTCTGGAGAGCTGAACAGATGCATTCTGGAGAGGTGAACAGATGCATTCTGGAGAGGTGAACAGATGCATTCTGGAGAGGTGAACAGATGCATTCTGGAGAGGTGAACAGATGCATTCTGGGGAGGTGAACTGATGCATTCTGGAGAGATGAACTGATGCATTCTGGAGAGGTGAACAGATGCATTCTGGAGAGCTGAACTGATGCATTCTGGAGAGGTGAACAGATGCATTCTGGAGAGGTGAACAGATGCATTCTGGAGAGGTGAACAGATGCATTCTGGGGAGGTGAACTGATGCATTCTGGAGAGGTGAACTGATGCATTCTGGAGAGGTGAACAGATGCATTCTGGGGAGGTGAACTGATGCATTCTGGAGAGGTGAACAGATGCATTCTGGAGAGGTGAACAGATGCATTCTGGGGAGGTGAACTGATGCATTCTGGAGAGGTGAACAGATGCATTCTGGGGAGGTGAACAGATGCATTCTGGAGAGGTGAACAGATGCATTCTGGGGAGGTGAACTGATGCATTCTGGGGAGGTGAACTGATGCATTCTGGGGAGGTGAACTGATGCATTCTGGAGAGCTGAACTGATGCATTCTGGAGAGGTGAACAGATGCATTCTGGAGAGGTGAACAGATGCATTCTGGGGAGGTGAACAGATGCATTCTGGGGAGGTGAACAGATGCATTCTGGGGAGGTGAACAGATGCATTCTGGGGAGGTGAACTGATGCATTCTGGAGAGCTGAACTGATGCATTCTGGAGAGGTGAACAGATGCATTCTGGAGAGGTGAACAGATGCATTCTGGAGAGGTGAACAGATGCATTCTGGAGAGGTGAACAGATGCATTCTGGAGAGGTGAACAGATGCATTCTGGAGAGGTGAACAGATGCATTCTGGAGAGGTGAACAGATGCATTCTGGAGAGGTGAACAGATGCATTCTGGGGAGGTGAACTGATGCATTCTGGGGAGGTGAACTGATGCATTCTGGAGAGCTGAACTGATGCATTCTGGAGAGCTGAACTGATGCATTCTGGAGAGGTGAACAGATGCATTCTGGGGAGGTGAACAGATGCATTCTGGGGAGGTGAACAGATGCATTCTGGGGAGGTGAACTGATGCATTCTGGAGAGCTGAACTGATGCATTCTGGAGAGGTGAACAGATGCATTCTGGAGAGGTGAACAGATGCATTCTGGAGAGGTGAACAGATGCATTCTGGAGAGGTGAACTGATGCATTCTGGAGAGGTGAACAGATGCATTCTGGAGAGGTGAACAGATGCATTCTGGAGAGGTGAACAGATGCATTCTGGAGAGGTGAACAGATGCATTCTGGAGAGGTGAACTGATGCATTCTGGAGAGGTGAACTGATGCATTCTGGAGAGGTGAACAGATGCATTCTGGAGAGGTGAACAGATGCATTCTGGAGAGGTGAACTGATGCATTCTGGAGAGGTGAACAGATGCATTCTGGAGAGCTGAACAGATGCATTCTGGAGAGGTGAACAGATGCATTCTGGGGAGGTGAACTGATGCATTCTGGAGAGGTGAACAGATGCATTCTGGGGAGGTGAACAGATGCATTCTGGAGAGGTGAACAGATGCATTCTGGGGAGGTGAACAGATGCATTCTGGAGAGGTGAACAGATGCATTCTGGGGAGGTGAACTGATGCATTCTGGGGAGGTGAACTGATGCATTCTGGGGAGGTGAACTGATGCATTCTGGAGAGCTGAACTGATGCATTCTGGAGAGGTGAACAGATGCATTCTGGAGAGGTGAACAGATGCATTCTGGGGAGGTGAACAGATGCATTCTGGGGAGGTGAACAGATGCATTCTGGGGAGGTGAACTGATGCATTCTGGAGAGGTGAACTGATGCATTCTGGAGAGGTGAACAGATGCATTCTGGGGAGATGAACTGATGCATTCTGGAGAGGTGAACAGATGCATTCTGGAGAGCTGAACAGATGCATTCTGGAGAGGTGAACAGATGCATTCTGGAGAGGTGAACAGATGCATTCTGGAGAGGTGAACAGATGCATTCTGGAGAGGTGAACAGATGCATTCTGGGGAGGTGAACTGATGCATTCTGGAGAGATGAACTGATGCATTCTGGAGAGGTGAACAGATGCATTCTGGAGAGCTGAACTGATGCATTCTGGAGAGGTGAACAGATGCATTCTGGAGAGGTGAACAGATGCATTCTGGAGAGGTGAACAGATGCATTCTGGGGAGGTGAACTGATGCATTCTGGAGAGGTGAACTGATGCATTCTGGAGAGGTGAACAGATGCATTCTGGGGAGGTGAACTGATGCATTCTGGAGAGGTGAACAGATGCATTCTGGAGAGGTGAACAGATGCATTCTGGGGAGGTGAACTGATGCATTCTGGAGAGGTGAACAGATGCATTCTGGGGAGGTGAACAGATGCATTCTGGAGAGGTGAACAGATGCATTCTGGGGAGGTGAACTGATGCATTCTGGGGAGGTGAACTGATGCATTCTGGGGAGGTGAACAGATGCATTCTGGAGAGCTGAACTGATGCATTCTGGAGAGGTGAACAGATGCATTCTGGAGAGGTGAACAGATGCATTCTGGGGAGGTGAACAGATGCATTCTGGGGAGGTGAACAGATGCATTCTGGGGAGGTGAACTGATGCATTCTGGAGAGCTGAACTGATGCATTCTGGAGAGCTGAACTGATGCATTCTGGAGAGGTGAACAGATGCATTCTGGAGAGGTGAACAGATGCATTCTGGAGAGGTGAACAGATGCATTCTGGAGAGGTGAACAGATGCATTCTGGAGAGGTGAACAGATGCATTCTGGGGAGGTGAACTGATGCATTCTGGGGAGGTGAACTGATGCATTCTGGAGAGCTGAACTGATGCATTCTGGAGAGCTGAACTGATGCATTCTGGAGAGGTGAACAGATGCATTCTGGGGAGGTGAACAGATGCATTCTGGGGAGGTGAACAGATGCATTCTGGGGAGGTGAACTGATGCATTCTGGAGAGCTGAACTGATGCATTCTGGAGAGGTGAACAGATGCATTCTGGAGAGGTGAACAGATGCATTCTGGGGAGGTGAACTGATGCATTCTGGAGAGCTGAACTGATGCATTCTGGGGAGGTGAACTGATGCATTCTGGAGAGCTGAACTGATGCATTCTGGAGAGGTGAACAGATGCATTCTGGAGAGGTGAACAGATGCATTCTGGAGAGGTGAACTGATGCATTCTGGAGAGGTGAACAGATGCATTCTGGAGAGGTGAACAGATGCATTCTGGAGAGGTGAACAGATGCATTCTGGAGAGGTGAACAGATGCATTCTGGAGAGGTGAACTGATTTATTCTGGAGAGGTGAACTGATGCATTCTGGAGAGGTGAACAGATGCATTCTGGAGAGGTGAACAGATGCATTCTGGAGAGGTGAACTGATGCATTCTGGAGAGGTGAACAGATGCATTCTGGAGAGGTGAACAGATGCATTCTGGGGAGGTGAACTGATGCATTCTGGAGAGCTGAACTGATGGATTCTGGAGAGGTGAACAGATGCATTCTGGAGAGGTGAACAGATGCATTCTGGAGAGGTGAACTGATGCATTCTGGAGAGGTGAACAGATGCATTCTGGAGAGGTGAACAGATGCATTCTGGAGAGGTGAACAGATGCATTCTGGAGAGGTGAACAGATGCATTCTGGAGAGGTGAACTGATGCATTCTGGAGAGGTGAACTGATGCATTCTGGAGAGGTGAACAGATGCATTCTGGAGAGGTGAACAGATGCATTCTGGAGAGGTGAACTGATGCATTCTGGAGAGGTGAACAGATGCATTCTGGAGAGCTGAACAGATGCATTCTGGAGAGGTGAACAGATGCATTCTGGGGAGGTGAACTGATGCATTCTGGAGAGGTGAACAGATGCATTCTGGGGAGGTGAACAGATGCATTCTGGAGAGGTGAACAGATGCATTCTGGGGAGGTGAACAGATGCATTCTGGAGAGGTGAACAGATGCATTCTGGGGAGGTGAACTGATGCATTCTGGGGAGGTGAACTGATGCATTCTGGGGAGGTGAACTGATGCATTCTGGAGAGCTGAACTGATGCATTCTGGAGAGGTGAACAGATGCATTCTGGAGAGGTGAACAGATGCATTCTGGGGAGGTGAACAGATGCATTCTGGGGAGGTGAACAGATGCATTCTGGGGAGGTGAACTGATGCATTCTGGAGAGGTGAACTGATGCATTCTGGAGAGGTGAACAGATGCATTCTGGGGAGATGAACTGATGCATTCTGGAGAGGTGAACAGATGCATTCTGGAGAGCTGAACAGATGCATTCTGGAGAGGTGAACAGATGCATTCTGGAGAGGTGAACAGATGCATTCTGGAGAGGTGAACAGATGCATTCTGGAGAGGTGAACAGATGCATTCTGGGGAGGTGAACTGATGCATTCTGGAGAGATGAACTGATGCATTCTGGAGAGGTGAACAGATGCATTCTGGAGAGCTGAACTGATGCATTCTGGAGAGGTGAACAGATGCATTCTGGAGAGGTGAACAGATGCATTCTGGAGAGGTGAACAGATGCATTCTGGGGAGGTGAACTGATGCATTCTGGAGAGGTGAACTGATGCATTCTGGAGAGGTGAACAGATGCATTCTGGGGAGGTGAACTGATGCATTCTGGAGAGGTGAACAGATGCATTCTGGAGAGGTGAACAGATGCATTCTGGGGAGGTGAACTGATGCATTCTGGAGAGGTGAACAGATGCATTCTGGGGAGGTGAACAGATGCATTCTGGAGAGGTGAACAGATGCATTCTGGGGAGGTGAACTGATGCATTCTGGGGAGGTGAACTGATGCATTCTGGGGAGGTGAACAGATGCATTCTGGAGAGCTGAACTGATGCATTCTGGAGAGGTGAACAGATGCATTCTGGAGAGGTGAACAGATGCATTCTGGGGAGGTGAACAGATGCATTCTGGGGAGGTGAACAGATGCATTCTGGGGAGGTGAACTGATGCATTCTGGAGAGCTGAACTGATGCATTCTGGAGAGCTGAACTGATGCATTCTGGAGAGGTGAACAGATGCATTCTGGAGAGGTGAACAGATGCATTCTGGAGAGGTGAACAGATGCATTCTGGAGAGGTGAACAGATGCATTCTGGAGAGGTGAACAGATGCATTCTGGGGAGGTGAACTGATGCATTCTGGGGAGGTGAACTGATGCATTCTGGAGAGCTGAACTGATGCATTCTGGAGAGCTGAACTGATGCATTCTGGAGAGGTGAACAGATGCATTCTGGGGAGGTGAACAGATGCATTCTGGGGAGGTGAACAGATGCATTCTGGGGAGGTGAACTGATGCATTCTGGAGAGCTGAACTGATGCATTCTGGAGAGGTGAACAGATGCATTCTGGAGAGGTGAACAGATGCATTCTGGGGAGGTGAACTGATGCATTCTGGAGAGCTGAACTGATGCATTCTGGGGAGGTGAACTGATGCATTCTGGAGAGCTGAACTGATGCATTCTGGAGAGGTGAACAGATGCATTCTGGAGAGGTGAACAGATGCATTCTGGAGAGGTGAACTGATGCATTCTGGAGAGGTGAACAGATGCATTCTGGAGAGGTGAACAGATGCATTCTGGAGAGGTGAACAGATGCATTCTGGAGAGGTGAACAGATGCATTCTGGAGAGGTGAACTGATGCATTCTGGAGAGGTGAACTGATGCATTCTGGAGAGGTGAACAGATGCATTCTGGAGAGGTGAACAGATGCATTCTGGAGAGGTGAACTGATGCATTCTGGAGAGGTGAACAGATGCATTCTGGAGAGGTGAACAGATGCATTCTGGGGAGGTGAACTGATGCATTCTGGAGAGCTGAACTGATGGATTCTGGAGAGGTGAACAGATGCATTCTGGAGAGGTGAACAGATGCATTCTGGAGAGGTGAACTGATGCATTCTGGAGAGGTGAACAGATGCATTCTGGAGAGGTGAACAGATGCATTCTGGAGAGGTGAACAGATGCATTCTGGAGAGGTGAACAGATGCATTCTGGAGAGGTGAACTGATGCATTCTGGAGAGGTGAACTGATGCATTCTGGAGAGGTGAACAGATGCATTCTGGAGAGGTGAACAGATGCATTCTGGAGAGGTGAACTGATGCATTCTGGAGAAGTGAACAGATGCATTCTGGAGAGCTGAACAGATGCATTCTGGAGAGGTGAACAGATGCATTCTGGGGAGGTGAACAGATGCATTCTGGAGAGGTGAACAGATGCATTCTGGGGAGGTGAACAGATGCATTCTGGAGAGGTGAACAGATGCATTCTGGAGAGGTGAACGAAGGTAATAAACGATATCATAACCGCCATCGATAAAAGACAGTATTGTGCAGCCGTCTTCATCAACCTGGCCAAGGCTTTCGAATCTGTCAATCACCGTATTCTTATCGGCAGACTCAACAGCCTTGGTTTCTCAAATGACTGCCTCGCCTGGTTCACCAACTACTTCTCTCAGACAGAGTTCAGTGTGTCAAATCGGAGGGCTTGTTGTCCGGACCTCTGGCAGTCTCTATGGGGGTGCCACAGGGTTTAATTCTCGGACCGACTCTTTTCTCTGTATATATCAACGATGTCGCTCTTGCTGCGGGTGATTCCCTGATCCACCTCTACGCAGACGACACCATTCTGTATACATCTGGCCCTTTTTTGGACACTGTGTTAACTAACCTCCAAACGGGCTTCAATGGCATACAACACTCCTTCCGTGGCCTCCAACTGCTCTTAAACGCTAGTAAAAACAAATGCATGCTTTTCAACCGTGCGCTGCCTGCACCCGCCCGCCTGACTAGCATCACTACTCTGGACGGTTCTGACTTAGAATATGTGGACGACTGCAAATACCTAGGTGTCTGGTTAGACTGTAAACTCTCCTTCCAGACTCATATTAAACATCTCCAATCAAAAATGAAATCTAGAATTGGCTTCCTGTTTCGCAACAAAGCCTCCTTCACTCACGCCGCCAAACATACCCTTGTAAAACTGACTATCCTACCGATCCTTGACTTTGGCGATGTCATTTACAAAATAGCTTCCAATACTCTACTCAGCAAACTGGACGCAGTCTATCACAGTGCCATCCGTTTTGTCACCAAAGCCCCTTATACCATCCACCACTGCGACCTGTATGCTCTAGTCGGCTGGCCCTCGCTACATATTCGTCGCCAGACCCACTGACTCCAGGTCATCTATAAGTCTATGCTAGGTAAAGCTCCGCCTTATCTCAGCTAACTGGTCATGATAACAACACCCACCCGTAGCACACGCTCCAGCAAGTATATCTCACTGGTCATCCCCAAAGCCAACACCTCCTTTGGCCGCCTTTCCTTCCAGTTCTCTGCTGCCAATGACTGTAACGAATTGCAAAAATTGCTGAAGCTGGAGACTTTTATTTCCCCCACTAACTTTAAACATCAGCTATCTGAGCAGCTAACCGATCGCTGCAGCTGTACATAGTCCATCTGTAAATAGCCCACCCAATCTACTTACCTCATCCCCATATTGTTTTTATTTACTTTTCTGCTCTTTTGCACACCAGTATTTCTACTTGCACATCACCAGCTGCGCATCTATCACTCCAGTGTTAATTTGCTAAATTGTAATTACTTTGCTACTATGGCCCATTTATTGTCTTACCTCCTCATGCCGTTTGAACACACTGTATATAGACTTATTTTTTCTATTGTGTTATTGACTGTACGTTTGTTTATGTGTAACTCTGTGTTGTTGTTTGTGTCGCACTGCTTTGCTTTATCTTGGTCAGGTCACAGTTGTAAATGAGAACGTGTTCTCAACTGGCCTACCTGCTTAAATAAAAGGTGAAATAAAATAAAAATAAATAAAAAATGCTCTCTGCTGAAACTCTGTCACCGGAGAAGGCATCCGAGTGAGCAAAACAGCGCCCCTCTGTCTTACAATATGTTGACCATGTATCTGATGCTGTCTGGACAGAAGTAGTATGACATGTCATAATATTTTGGTACAGACAGCATCAGATACATGGTCTACACATACTGAGACAGAGGGGAGCTGTTTCACTGTCCAGACAGCATCAGATACATGGTCTACACATACTGAGACAGAGGGGTGCTGTTTCACACACTTAGATGCTTTATTTGAGATTGATCGTCTTTCTGCCGGGCGCGTGTCTCAAATAAATTATCAATATTTTATTTGGACGGACAAGGAGGTGCGGTAGGGCGGGCCAGGCCCACCAATAAAGCCAGACCTGAGTACGTACACACACACACACACACACACACACACACACACTGAGTGTACAAAACATTAAGAACACCTTTCTAATATTGAGTTGCAATTCATCAGAGCATGGACTCTACAAGGTGTCCAAAGTGTTCCACAGGGATGCTGGCCCATGTGGATTCCAATGCTTCCCACAGTTGTCAAGTTGGTTGGAAGTCTTTTTGGTGGTGGACCATTCTTGATACACACGGGAAAACGTTGAGCATGAAAAACCCAGCAGCGTTGCAGTTCTTGACACAAACAGGTGCGCCTGGCACCTACTACCATACCCCGTTCAAAGGCACTTACATCTTTTGTCTTGCCCATTCGCTCTCTGAATGGCACACATTTTGTACACAATCCATGTCTCAATTGTCTCAAGGCTTAAAAGTTCTTCATTAACCAGTCTCCTCCCCTTCATCTACTCTGATTGAAGTGGATTTATCAAGTGACATCAATAAGGGATCATAGCTTCAACCTGGATTCACCTGGTCAGTCTGTCATGGAAAGAGCAGGTGTTCCTAATGTTTTGTACACTGTGTTTGTCTTTTGGTATATTTTTTGGGGGGGGATCAAATATCGTCAAATGTGTATTCTGTCCTGTTCTCTCTCAGGTCCTCCAGAGGTTGAGCTGCATGGCTCGACGTCACAGTCTTTACCTGGTGGCCAACATGGCTGACCTCCAGCCCTGCCCTCTGACCTCTCACCCCACCTGCCCCCCCGATGGGCGCTGGCAGTTCAACACTGATGTCGTCTTCAGGTTGGTAGTACCTGTGTTGCTGTTTTGAACACGTCGTTCATGAGCCGCTAGAGAATAAAAGGTGGACAGGAAGTTTCAGGTTTTATAAAACCCTCCAGAGGTGCTCTTGGAATAGAGGAATTACATTTTATTGCGTTTATATACAGGAGTTGGAAAGATGTTTTTGCTATATTCTTAAGAGGCGTTTATTCAAAGCGCACCCCACCATCAACCATTCTCTGTATGTACAGGATGTTTAATAATATATATTCTATAGATGAAAAAGAGATGTTGTTCTCCCATTCGCTGCAGGTGGGACGGCTCCCTGGCGGCGCGCTACCACAAACACAACCTCTACTTTGAGAACGCTTTCGATGCCCCGCCCAGACTAGAGGTGGTGACCTTTGACACGCCGTT
>NC_074696.1:12381611-12423104 GCF_029448725.1 Salvelinus fontinalis
ATTCAAAAGGGATCAAAACATCAGCCAGGAAGCATAGGAACTGAGAAGTGGTCTGTGGTCACCACCTGCAGAATCAGTCCTTTATTGGGGGTGTTTTGCTAATTGCCTATAATTTCCACCTTTTGTCTATTCCATTTGCACAACAGCATGTGAAATTTATTATCAATCAGTGTTGCTTCCTAAGTGGACAGTTTGATTTCACAGAAGTGTGATTGACTTGGAGTTACATTGTGTGTTTAAGTGTTCCCTTTATTTTGTTGGAGCAGTGTATGTTTTTGTTTGGTTATCTTTTGAAAATTGTTGAAATATATTTTTTTTCTTCTTCAGAAGTTCCAGCTAGGCACGTTAGCCAATTCATTTGCTAGCTATCATACAGTAGGTGTAAATTAATAATTATATATTTAATATAAGTAGATATGCACTCATAATTGACTGTAGAGCATATAACGCACCCACAAGCTACCAGTGGCTGAAAACACAATCATCGCTGGATGAACGAGTGACAAATTTCCAGCCAAGGGGGGTCCATTTAAAAATCATTCCTTCCTCCCTTGCCCTGCGAGTGTATACTCGTCAGACGTCATGATACGTCATCAGAAATGTCCACTTAATTTGAGGGCTTAGGGGATAGGGTGTGTCTTAAGTGTTGGTACCCCAACCTGGGAGAGTAAGAGTGAGTGAGAGAGGGTGTGTGTCTGGGTTAAATGATTGTGTGGCCCTATAAAGTGATCTCCTACCTCAGTAAATAAATGTTCTCTTTTGTTCTCCGTCCTGTTTCTGAACTGTTTCCATGACACCCTATTCTGCAATGCCGTCGGGGGTACTTCAAATAAAAATATGATTCACAAAAAAATAACGCATTTTCAAACAGTACATTTATATTTTCCAAAGGGGCTATACATTTGGGTGAGTTTTTTTTCTTGCCTGAGTAGCCTCTTTTCACTGTCAAAAATAAAATGAAACCATCTAGTGTTCAGCGAAATAACAAGTCCAATACAGGTATCCTAGTCAAATAATGAGCATCCAATTACATTAACCGTTACTCTCTCGCGGAAATTCCACTAACGTTCCGTGTGTAGCCAAACGTAGCTGCTGCTGATGTTGGTATCTCTACTGATGACGCAAAAGCCATGACAGGGAGACATAGTGGAGTGGAGCTGTTGCTCCCGACACCACTTGGGTACACTGCAGCATCCACCGAGAGGGAAGCGCAAAAGCGCAAAAGCCATAACAGGGATACCTGTTAAGCTGTCAAGCTTGACAGCTTGAAAGAGGTTTTGGACACTACAGTGAAAATGGGTAACTTTGTTAAAGAAAGGCCCCTGAACTCTTGTATTTTTTGCACTATGCAATGATATGGGCAGCGACCATGTAACGCTTTTACAACATACTGGTTTTCAAGGGGCAAAATATTGACACATTTTTATTAATTGAGAGACGAGCTTAATGTTTTCTTTACTGACCATAATTTTTACTTGTCTGACCGCTTGCACGATGACGAGTTTCTTACACGACTGGTCTATCTGGGTGATGTTTTTTCTTGCCTGAATGATCTGAATCTAGGATTAGAGGGACTCCGCAACTATATTCAATGTGTGGGCCAAAATTGAGACTATGATTAAGAAGTTGGAGCTCTGTCTGCATTAACAAGACCAACACACAGGTCTTTCTTTCCATCATTGCATGATTTTCTTTGTGTGCAAATGAACTCAAGCTTACGGACAATGTCGAATGTGATATAGCGAAGCACCTGAGTGAGTTGGGTGTGCAATTACGCAGGTACTTTCCCCGAAACGGATGACACAAACAACTGGATTCGTTATCCCTTTCAGGCCCTGCCTCCAGTCCACTTACCAATATCTGAACTAGAGAGCCTCATCGAAATTGCAACAAGTGGTTCTGTGAAAATGTTATTTAATCAGAAGCCACTGACAGATTTCTGGATTGGTCTGTGCTCAATCCTGCCTTGGCAAATTGCGCTGTTAAAACACTGATGCCCTTTGCAACCACGTACCTATGTGAGAGTGGATTCCCGGCCCTCACTAGCATGAAAACTAAATACAGGCACAGACTGTGTGTGGAAAATGATTTAAGACAGACTCTCTCCAATACAACCCAACGTTGCAGAGTTATGTGCATCCTTTCAAGCACACCCTTCTCATTAACCTGTGGTGAGTTATTCACCATTTACGACAAAACAAATAAGGTTTTATATGTAAGATGGTTAAATAAAGAGCAAAATGATTGATTATTATTTGTGCCCTCGTCCTATAAGAGCTTGTTGTCCCTTCCCACGAGCCGGGTTGTGACAAAAACTCACACTCATTCTTATGTTTAATAAATGTATCATATAGCGTGTGTGGCAGGCTTACAATGATGTCATAAAACAACATTTGAGAGTGCACTGACCCTGGTGCTAGAGGGGGTACAGCTGGAGGTTGAATGTTTGAAGGGGGACTGGACTATAAACAGTTTGGGAACCACTGTACTAGTGGAATACATCATGATACCATATTATTACCGTACATTATATGACACCCTGGGTGAGTCCTAATTGTATTTATATTTTTAACCTTTATTTAACCAGGTAAATCAGTTCATTAAGAACAAATTCTTATTTACTATGACGGCCTAGGAACAGTTCAGGGGCAGAACGACAGATTTTTACCTTGTCAGCTCGGGGATTCGATCTAGCAACCTTTCGGTTACTGGCCCAACGCTCTAACCACTAGGCGACCTGCCCAACGCTCTAACCACTAGGCTACCTGCCCAACGCTCTAACCACTAGGCTACCTGCCCAACGCTCTAACCACTAGGCTACCTGCCCAACGCTCTAACCACTAGGCTACCTGCCCAACGCTCTAACCACTAGGCTACCTGCCCAACGCTCTAACCACTAGGCGACCTGCCCAACGCTCTAACCACTAGGCGACCTGCCCAACGCTCTAACCACTAGGCTACCTGCCCAACGCTCTAACCACTAGGCGACCTGCCCAACGCTCTAACCACTAGGCGACCTGCCCAACGCTCTAACCACTAGGCGACCTGCCCAACGCTCTAACCACTAGGCGACCTGCCCAACGCTCTAACCACTAGGCTACCTGCCCAACGCTCTAACCACTAGGCGACCTGCCCAACGCTCTAACCACTAGGCGACCTGCCCAACGCTCTAACCACTAGGCTACCTGCCCAACGCTCTAACCACTAGGCGACCTGCCCAACGCTCTAACCACTAGGCGACCTGCCCAACACTCTAACCACTAGGCGACCTGCCCAACGTTCTAACCACTAGGCGACCTGCCGCCCCTAATAATCTCTACTTCCTCCCAAAGCGTGCACTACTCCCCACAAATTGAAAAGCATTGGATTTGGTGTAATCATGGGCTATGTGTCAGTCATTTCCTTTCAAATCAATGAAGGGAAGTGAACAAGTGCACACTTAAGAAGAATGAGGTTATTGGGATGCACATCCTATTCCTTATGTAGTGCACAAAATCTATTCTTACCAGTCTGGAGAACGACTCCGGAATTTCAAAAGAAAACCATCATCATTTCCTATCAGACATTATTAAGAACATTGCACCATATTAAGTCTTTAGACTTCTCTCACCTGAAAAAAGGCAACGTTTCACACACACTTCCTGTCTCAGCTTTGCGTCGTGCCTAAGAACAGCCCTTAGCCGTGGTATATTGGTCATATACCACACCTCCTCGGGCCTTATTGCTTAATTATTACTCTCCTGGAGGAATCAACTCTGAATCAGACAGTAGTAGTAACTGATAGTATAACTCTCCTGGAGGAATCAACTCTGAATCAGACAGTAGTAACGAGTATTATAACTCTCCTGGAGGAATCAATGACTCAGTGAATGGTACCCTTTTACCATTCTACCATAAAGGCCTGATTGGTGGAGTGCTGCAGAGATGGTTGTCCTTCTGGAAGGTTCTCCCATCTCCACAGAGGAACTCTGGACCTCTGTCAGAGTGACCATCAGGTTCTTGGTCACCTCCCTGACCAAGGCCCTTCTCCCCCGATTGCTCAGTTTGGCTGGGCGGCCAGCTCTAGGAAGAGTCTTGGTGGTTCCAAACATCTTCAATTGAAGATGGAGGCCTCTGGGTTCTTGGGGACCTTCAATGCTGGAGAAATGTTTTGGTACCCTTCCCCAGATCTGTGCACTGTCAACTGTGGGACCTTATATAGACAGGTGTGTGCCTTTCCAAATCCTCAACATCAAGGATGACCAATGGAAACAGGATGCACCTGAGCTCAATGTCGAATCTCATAGCAAAGGGCCTGAATACTTATGTAAATAAGGTATGTTTAAAAAAAAATTGTAATAGATTTGCAAAAAAATTCTACAAACCTGTTTTCACTTTGTCATTATGGGGTGATGTGTGTAGATTGCTGAGGATTTATTTAATGAATTTTAGAATAAAGGCTGAAATGTAACAAAATGTGGAAAAAGTCAAGGGGTCTGAATACTTCTCGAAGGCACTGTATACACTTCCTTTATTTTTAAACAAAAAAAAATATACAAAAATACATTTTCTTTTGGCCTTTTTGGCCTGGGCCCAGGGGCTTCAGCCCCGGTAAGCCCCTGCATTCAGCCGGCTCTGAACTTACCTGGTCCCCGAATCTTCATTAACACCATGTTTCTTGGTTCGCTGGTGGCTCTCACTTGTCTCTTACCTGCACATCTAGGTAGTGGGCTCCTGAGGGTTAAAGCCCGGTATAGTTCTGTTTGCACCAGCCACTCTCCTTCCAAGAACCGACTGGCACAAAAACATAACCACCAGCCCTTCCCAGGTGCTAGGTGCTGACGGGCTGGTGCTAGGCTGGTGTGGCAGAGTGGCTAGGCTGGTGCTAGGTTGGTGTGGCAGAGTGAATGGCTAGGCTGGTATTAGGGGTCGGCGTGGGAGTGTGAATGGCTAGGCTGGTGCTAGGCTGGCATGGGTGTGTGAATGTGAATGGCTAGGCTGGTATTAGGAGTTGGTGTGGGAGTGTTAATGGCTAGGCTGGTATTAGGAGTTGGTGTGGGAGTGTTAATGGCTAGGCTGGTATTATGCTGGCATGGGAGTGTGAATGTGAATGGCTAGGCTGGTATTAGGAGTTGGTGTGGGAGTGTTAATGACTAGGCTGGTATTAGGAGTTGGTGTGGGAGTGTTAATGGCTAGGCTGGTATTAGGAGTTGGTGTGGGAGTGTTAATGGCTAGGCTGGTATTATGCTGGCATGGGAGTGTGAATGTGAATGGCTAGGCTGGTATTAGGAGTTGGTGTGGGAGTGTGAATGTGAATGGCTAGGCTGGTATTAGGAGTTGGTGTGGGAGTGTTAATGGCTAGGCTGGTATTAGGAGTTGGTGTGGGAGTGTTAATGGCTAGGCTGGTATTAGGAGTTGGTGTGGGAGTGTTAATGGCTAGGCTGGTATTAGGAGTTGGTGTGGGAGTGTTAATGGCTAGGCTGGTATTAGGAGTTGGTGTGGGAGTGTTAATGGCTAGGCTGGTATTAGGAGTTGGTGTGGGAGAGTGAACTCCAAAGCCAGGGATCATCAACTAGATGATTCAGTCGCGGATGGTCAGGGGGCCGGAACATAATTGCACATTTGTAGACTGCAAATTGACCACAAGAAGCTCAAAAAGATTTGACTAAAAACATGTCAAACCTTGCTTATGTGTGTATTCGATCACATACAGTATATTGCTCTTTTACGCATGGGAATACTTTGAAACAGATTTCCAAAATTAAAATAACTTGGAGCTGTTTTGCTGGTGTTTTTACAGTCTTTTATGTTCAACAATAAAACATATAACTTATATTTTGTTCAGAGAACTTGGGGGAGGGTAAATAAAATCACCAGTTGGGGAACCCTGTCCTAAACCATGTTAAGCTGCTAACAGAAGCTCCTGCTGACGCTAACTGGAGTGTGTGAATGGAGAGAGAGGGAGATGAAGAGGGAGCGAGGAAGACAGAGGAAGGGTCAAATACGACATTTAAAATTTCTTTATTCTTTTGGAACTTTTGTATAATGTATAATGTTTACTGTTAATTTTAATTGTTTATTATCTACTTCACTTGCTTTGGCAATGTTAACTTATGTTTCCCATGTCAATAAAGCCCCTTCAATTGAAAATGAAGAGAGAGTGTGAAGAACCAGGGCACTGTGGAGAGAGATCACTCAAGAACAACATGCCACACAGTGGTCAGTTACCATTTTATTATTAGTGTTATACTGATCTGAGTTCAGCGTTTCCAAAGGAATAGTTTGATAAGCATGATGCAAAAAAACACCCCAGAACAGGAGTCTCCAACTGTTCTCCTGGAGAGCTACCCATCCTGAGCAGGATTCTGCTCCAGCCCTGCTCTAACACACCTGGTCCTGCTAAACAGCTGCTCCTCCTCAACACCTTGATTGGTTAAATTGGGTGTGTTAGAATAGAGCAGGGTTGGAGAAAAACATTCTCCAGGAGGAGGGTTGACCACCCCAGCTTCTAGAACCTACCCCTGGCTCCAGAGTCTTTTAGAGTTCTCTGGCTCCAGAGTCTTTTAGAGTTCTCTGGCTCCAGAGTCTTTTAGAGTTCTCTGGCTCCAGAGTCTTTTAGAGTTCTCTGGCTCCAGAGTCTTTTAGAGTTCTCTGGCTCCAGAGTCTTTTAGAGTTCTCTGGCTCCAGAGTCTTTTAGAGTTCTCTGGCTCCAGAGTCTTTTAGAGTTCTCTGGCTCCAGAGTCTTTTAGAGTTCTCTGGCTCCAGAGTCTTTTAGAGTTCTCTGGCTCCAAAGTCTTTTAGAGTTCTCTGGCTCCAGAGTCTTTTAGAGTTCTCTGGCTCCAGAGTCTTTAGAGTTCTCTTCAGTCTAAAATGACCATGACATTCTTTTTGATCCTCATCTTTTGTTAAAGAAAAATATTAAAATAGAGTTGACGGAACATTTAGGCACACTATAGACACGTACTGTACACAGATATGCACAGGGTTCATTATCATAGATTCATAATGTACTAGGAGATCCCGGCTTTTCATAGCAACGCTTCATTCAAATGTACATGATGCTTGCTGTGTTGTCTCAGATTGTGTTCCTCCGTTAGATTCTGTGCCCCGTTCATTTAATGATTAATACAACGCAGGACCATGTTGACGTGGGGTAAACCCTGTGGACATCAATAGCCGAGCCATCCTGAATGGGAGAGAGTGGAGGCTTTAAAGATGACGTCCTGTGGGGTTCCCCTTGTCACCTTTCCTGTCCGCGAACAAATATCCACTTCCTTTTAAAAGTCACATAGCTCAGATTTCATGTCCTCACACTGCCAATCAAGGTCTAGAGCGGTTCAGTGCCAGCCAATCACAGCAGACGAGGGACAGTTCCATCCAATGGCAGCAGTGGAATGGAGCTCTGTTCGGCGAATGAAATAACTCCGGTACTAAGCGTTACTTAGCAGTGATTTTACAGAAACATGGCTTTCCTGCGATTTGATTGGACAGATGATCCAAAGTCTCTCCTGTCATTGGTTCATACAACAGTGAATCATTTCTGTTCACTCTCCAATCAACAGGTTCATATGCATAATAAGTCCTTCCACCATATCTCTAGACCAATGAACTATAGCTTCCCGTCCAGAGGCTTTAGCGACTGGCTAGATTACTCTTCACTCTTGCTGACACATCGGCATGGAAACCACATTCATCAGGAGTAAAAAATAATAAAAAAATACGTATAAAACGAGTCTGCAATTAAAAGTAGATTTTTTGTTTTTTTACAACGGAATGTTGGGTTAGAATTTCTTTGGGAAGGGAGGGGGGGAGGGGAACTCACCTTTTCTACAATTTTTCAATTTTTATACAATTATTCAAAAACTCATGGATCAAATAAAAATATTGCACAAAATGAAATTTTTCTCTGAATGAAAATGTGATAAAGCAGGGATATCAGTGTGTTTTCTCTTTGTTACTTAGTGGTATGATACTATAGCATGGGCCCACACTGGCACAGTGTCTGACTGGGGAGGGCTGCATCTTACTGCCACGCACACACACACACACACACACTCTCTCAAACACACACACACACACTCTCTCAAACACACACACGCGAGTACATTCTACTCGACAGACGGTTGCTTCTACAGACAGCAACATTCACAGTCTGCCCTGTCATTTCATTCTGTCTCATTCCAAAATGTAGTGGATTACTATTAGACTGTGTCAGTCCATTAGAATGGGCCATTTCAGACCGTTACCCAGGCCGTTACCCAGGCCGTTACCCAGGCCGTTACCCAGGCCGTTACCCAGGCCGTTACCCAGGCCATTACCCAGGCCATTACCCAGGCCATTACCCAGGCCATTACCCAGGCCTCACAGGCAGGGGAGCGGTTCATTCTGCTTTCCACATGATTAACATGAAGCACAGTAGAGCTGTCCATCATCCCCGTCAACAAACAAACAAACAGTTAGGGCTGTGGTTGTCATGGCTACTGACAGGCGCATTAAAAAGGGGGAGTGGACTTTAGATCAAACTCAGCCTCCTCGTGTCCTTATGACAAGACGATGATGTCACATTGACAAAACGTGACAAACAAACGCCTTGCAGAACCGGGTGTGGTTGACACTTCCCTTCTCGCTTTCATGTCTCACTACCCATGGCATCCTCTAGGCCATATTCCCCCCTCCCCTATCAATCTATTTCTATACCGGTACATGTATTTCTGTATACGTGGCCTGGTATCAGGAAGTGAGATCACCTGCTGGGCATATCAGAGCAGCTCTCCCAGTCTGACAACACATCTACTATAAAACAGTTAGCATAAAACAAAAAATAAAACCCAAATCAGTTTGTTCGTGCTACAGGAGTGTGTTTGTGAGGCACGTAGGGGAAGTGGAGAGCAGGGCAGAGTTAACAACTAGGATGGTCCCAACAATCCCTTCGCGAGAGGGCAGAACACACACACACGCGTTAACCTCTTCTCAACAGCACACACACACGCGTTAACCTCTTCTCAACAGCACACACACACCCCCTCCCCACAACTCTCCTCCCTCTTCTCTCACGCCGTGTGTCACCTGGTACCCTGCCCAGTTCCAGTCTCCTGTCACCTCTTCAGGAAGGTGCTCTTGACTTTCTGTGTGTATCTGGCTGTGCGCGGCGAGCGGGAGTGCAGTTTGACAAACAGCTCAGGGAACTTGTAGTGAGGGAACATGGTCTCCAGGAACCCTTCTAGCAGCACGTAGACCAGCCGACGATTCATTGGTCCGTGTTGGAACATGTCAAACACACGCAGGATTCCCTTACGAGTCGTATCCGCCCCGATGATGTGCTTCATCTCATCTGGAAGAGGAGGACAAATGGCTGATTAATACTGAACAGGTTTGTTCAGTCTGTGTGTGTTTACTCTGTGTGTGTGTGTGTGTGTTTACTCTGTGTGTGTGTGTGTGTGTGTGTTTACTCTGTGTGTGTTTACTCTGTGTGTGTGTGTGTGTGTGTGTGTGTGTGTGTGTGTACTCTCTGTGTGTGTGTGTGTGTGTTTACTCTCTGTGTGTGTGTGTGTGTGTTTACTCTCTGTGTGTGTGTGTGTGTGTGTGTGTGTGTGTTTGTATTAGTTACCTGGCATGATTCCCAATAGGTTGGTCTTGGCCGCGACCCTCGTCCTCATGCGGATGTTCTTGTCCCTGCGGGGTGGAGACTCGGCCAGGATTCCGTTGGGCCAGTACGAATCCCTGCACAGTTGCGGGACCACAGAGTTACTGATGGGCTTTCTAACCAATCACACGCAGCGATCTGATGGTGTGTGTGTGTGTGTTTGTTACCGGAACTTCTTGACGTAGTCGGCCACCTGTTCTGGAGCTGTCATGAAGTCCACATGATCCACGATCTTCCTGCAGAGACCAGAGGCAGACAATAGTCAGATCTCCGTATGTGGCTCTGATGAATGTGTGTGTGTGTGTGTGTGTGTGTGTGTGTGGGGTACCTGTTGATAGTGTCTCCGTATGTGGCGCTGATGAATGTGTGTGTGTGTGTGTGTGTGTGTGTATGTGTGTGTGTGTGTGGTACCTGTTGATAGTGTCTCCGTATGTGGCTCTGATGAGTGTGTGTGTGTGTGTGTGTGTGTGTGTGTGTGGGGTACCTGTTGATAGTGTCTCCGTATGTGGCGCTGATGAATGTGTGTGTGTGTGTGTGTGTGTGTGTATGTGTGTGTGTGTGTGGTACCTGTTGATAGTGTCTCCGTATGTGGCTCTGATGAGTGTGTGTGTGTGTGTGTGTGTGTGTGTGTGTGTGTGTGTGTGTGTGTGTGTGTGTGTGTGTGTGTGTGTGTGTGTGTGTGTGTGGTACCTGTTGATAGTGTCTCCGTATGTGGCTCTGATGAATGTGTGTGTGTGTGTGTGTGTGTGTGTATGTGTGTGTGTGTGTGTGGTACCTGTTGATAGTGTCTCCGTATGTGGCTCTGATGAGTGTGTGTGTGTGTGTGTGTGTGTATGTGTGTGTGTGTGTGGTACCTGTTGATAGTGTCTCCGTATGTGGCTCTGATGAATGTGTGTGTGTGTGTGTGTGTGTGTGTGTGTGTGTGTGTGTGTGTGTGTGTGTGTGTGTGTGTGTGTGTGGTACCTGTTGATAGTGTCTCCGTATGTGGCTCTGATGAATGTGTGTGTGTGTGTGTGTGTGTGGTACCTGTTGATAGTGTCTTCGTATGTGGCTCTGATGAATGTGTGTGTGTGTGTGTGTGTGTGTGTGTGTGTGTGTGTGTGTGTGTGTGTGTGTGTGTGTGTGTGTGTGTGTGTGTGTGTGTGTGTGTGTGGTACCTGTTGATAGTGTCTCCGTATGTGGCTCTGATGAATGTGTGTGTGTGTGTGTGTGTGTGTGTGTGGTACCTGTTGATAGTGTCTCCGTATGTGGCTCTGATGAATGTGTGTGTGTGTGTGTGTGTGTGTGTGTGGTACCTGTTGATAGTGTCTCCGTATGTGGCTCTGATGAATGTGTGTGTGTGTGTGTGTGTGTGTGTGTGTGTGTGTGTGTGTGTGTGTGTGTGTGTGTGTGTGTGTGTGTGTGTGTGTGTGTGGTACCTGTTGATAGTGTCTCCGTTTGTGGCGCTGATGAATGTGTGTGTGTGTGTGTGTGTGTGTGGTACCTGTTGATAGTGTCTCCGTATGTGGCTCTGATGAGTGTGTGTGTGTGTGTGTGTGTGTGTGTGTGTGTGTGTGTGTATGTGTGTGTGTGTGTGGTACCTGTTGATAGTGTCTCCGTATGTGGCTCTGATGAATGTGTGTGTGTGTGTGTGTGTGTGTGGTACCTGTTGATAGTGTCTCCGTATGTGGCTCTGATGAATGTGTGTGTGTGTGTGTGTGTGTGTGTGTGTGTGTGTGTGTGTGTGTGTGGTACCTGTTGATAGTGTCTCCGTATGTGGCGCTGATGAATGTGTGTGTGTGTGTATGTGTGTGTATGTGTGTGTGTGTGTGGTACCTGTTGATAGTGTCTCCGTATGTGGCTCTGATGAGTGTGTGTGTGTGTGTGTGTGTGTGTGTGTGTGTGTATGTGTGTGTGTGTGTGGTACCTGTTGATAGTGTCTCCGTATGTGGCTCTGATGAATGTGTGTGTGTGTGTGTGTGTGTGTGTGTGTGTGTGTGTGTGTGTGTGTGTGTGTGTGTGTGTGTGTGTGGTACCTGTTGATAGTGTCTCCGTATGTGGCTCTGATGAATGTGTGTGTGTGTGTGTGTGTGTGTGTGTGTGTGTGTGTGTGTGTGTGTGTGTGTGTGGTACCTGTTGATAGTGTCTCCGTATGTGGCTCTGATGAATGTGTGTGTGTGTGTGTGTGTGTGTGTGTGTGTGTGGTACCTGTTGATAGTGTCTCCGTATGTGGCTCTGATGAATGTGTGTGTGTGTGTGTGTGTGTGGTACCTGTTGATAGTGTCTCCGTATGTGGCTCTGATGAATGTGTGTGTGTGTGTGTGTGTGTGTGTGTGTGTGTGTGTGTGTGTGTGTGTGTGTGTGGTACCTGTTGATAGTGTCTCCGTATGTGGCGCTGATGAGTGTGTGTGTGTGTGTGTGTGTGTATGTGTGTGTGTGTGTGGTACCTGTTGATAGTGTCTCCGTATGTGGCTCTGATGAGTGTGTGTGTGTGTGTGTGTGTGTGTGTGTGTGTGTATGTGTGTGTGTGTGTGGTACCTGTTGATAGTGTCTCCGTATGTGGCTCTGATGAATGTGTGTGTGTGTGTGTGTGTGTGTGTGTGTGTGTGTGTGTGTGTGTGTGTGTGTGTGTGTGTGTGTGTGTGTGTGTGGTACCTGTTGATAGTGTCTCCGTATGTGGCTCTGATGAATGTGTGTGTGTGTGTGTGTGTGTGTGTGTGTGTGTGTGTGTGTGTGTGTGTGTGGTACCTGTTGATAGTGTCTCCGTATGTGGCTCTGATGAATGTGTGTGTGTGTGTGTGTGTGTGTGGTACCTGTTGATAGTGTCTCCGCATGTGGCTCTGATGAATGTGTGTGTGTGTGTGTGTGTGTGTGTGTGTGTGTGTGTGTGTGTGTGTGTGTGTGTGTGTGTGTGGTACCTGTTGATAGTGTCTCCGTATGTGGCTCTGATGAATGTGTGTGTGTGTGTGTGTGTGTGTGTGTGTGTGTGTGTGTGTGTGTGTGTGTGGTACCTGTTGATAGTGTCTCCGTATGTGGCTCTGATGAGTTGCTGCAGAAGGTTCTTGATGTTCCTGCGAAGCCACTGGTTCCTCTCCTTCAGGTCAAACACCTCATCCATCAACAGTAGCATCACACGCAGGGGGATGTTATCATCTACCTGGAACACACACACGATGCCAAAGTGACCAATTACACCACTATAATGCTTTCACTTATTAAGATGTTTCAGAGCAGAGGGCCCATAAGCTGGTGGATCCCTGTGTGGGGGGTGTTGTACTCACGTTGTCGTCCAGCTGGGCCGAGACTCGGCAGTGCTCTGGGTCAAAGTCAGACTTGGGGAGCAGTGGAGGCACCTGGACACCAGACATTACAGAGTTAAATTATAGTCAGAGTATTGTTAGAGTATGGTTAAATTATAGCCAGAGTATTGTTAGAGTATGGTTAAATTATAGTCAGAGTATTGTTAGAGTATGGTTAAATTATAGTCAGAGTATTGTTAGAGTATGGTTAAATTATAGTCAGAGTATTGTTAGAGTATGGTTAAATTATAGTCAGAGTATTGTTGGAGTATGGTTAAATTATAGTCAGAGTATTGTCAGAGTATGGTTAAATTATAGTCAGAGTATTGTTAGAGTATGGTTAAATTATTGCCAGAGTATTGTTAGAGCATGGTTAGATTATAGTCAGAGTATTGTTAGAGTATGGTTAAATTATAGTCGGAGTATTGTTAGAGTATGGTTAAATTATGGTCAGAGTATGGTTAAATTATGGTCAGAGTATGGTTAGAGTATGGTTGGAGTGTTAGAGTATAGTCAGTATGGTTGAAGTTGGGGCTGTTGCAGAAAGAACCCCCCCCCCCCCATCAACAGGGCTGTAGTGGGGCGGGTTGGGAGCTTCAAGTTCCTCTGTATCCACATCGCTCAGGAATTAACATGGTCCACACTAGGGTTGTTACGGTGACCGTATTACCGCCACACCGGCGGTCACGAGTCATGAAGGCAGTCAAACTCCACGTGACCGTTTAGTCACGGTAACTAGGCTTCTCTGAGCTCTGATGCTGCTGATGGTCATTAGTAGCCTACCAAACTTGTTAACTGCCTGGTACTCAGCACTCTATTGTCCCTATAATCACTCTGACATCAATGCAAATGGAATGGAAAATCTGATCAAACACTTCATGAGAGCCCATGAGCTCATGTTGCGCAACATTTCTATAGGCTATGCTATTGTGTGAGAAAACAGTGATGGCCTCTATTAAAAAGAGGAGGCTGCCATCAGCTTTCTATAGGCTAGGCCTACTATTTATATTTCTCAACATTCCTAATATTAAGCACATTGCTCATATTTACAACAGGAGTTTAGCCTACCTGACTGGCATGAAAATGAACCACAGCAAATGTCACACATATATATTATTTAGTATATGTAAAGGCAATATTAAATCAAGAATAGTGTGATGGGTGACAATATTAGTCCATTGCTGGCGAGTTGCCCATCTGTAGCGAATTACACATTGTCTACCACTCGCGAACGATGCATTATCACAAGCCGATGGTGCGCTATCGCCGGCCAATGGTGCGCTATCGCCGGCCAATGGTGCGCTATCGCCGGCCAATGGTGCGCTATCGCCGGCCAATGGTGCGCTATCGCCGGCCAATGGTGCGCTATCGCCGGCCAATGGTGCGCTATCGCCGGCCAATGGTGCACTATCGCCGGCCAATGGTGCACTATCGCCGGCCAATGGTGCACTATCGCCGGCCAATGGTGCACTATCGCCGGCCAATGGTGCACTATCGCCGGCCAATGGTGCACTATCGCCGGCCAATGGTGCACTATCGCCGGCCAATGGTGCACTATCGCCGGCCAATGGTGCACTATCGCCGGCCAATGGTGCACTATCGCCGGCCAATGCTGCACTATCGCCGGCCAATGCTGCATTATCGCCAGCCAATGACGCATTATCGCTGGTGAATGGGTGCATTATCGCTGGTGAATGGGTGCATTATCGCGAGTGAATGGGTATATTATCACTAGTGAATGGGTGCATTATCACTAGTGAATGGGTGCATTATCACTAGTGAATGGGTGCATTATCACTAGTGAATGATGCCCAGCTTAAGGCAAGAAACAATGCCTTTTTTCTCTTGACTTTTTCAGATCATAGTGGCACACCTCATGTAGCTTTATTAGGCCTAAATGTTTTAATAAGGTTAGTACCACACCTCATGTAGCCTAGTCTATAGGCCTAAATGTTTTAATAAGGTTAGTATCACACCTCATGTAGCCTAGCCCATAGTCCTATATGTTTTAATAAGGTTAGTATCACACCTCATGTAGCCTAGCCCATAGGCCTAAATGTTTTAATAAGGTTAGTATCACACCTCATGTAGCCTAGCCCATAGTCCTATATGTTTTAATAAGGTTAGTATCACACCTCATGTAGCCTAGCCCATAGCCCTATATGTTTTAATAAGGTTAGTATCACACCTCATGTAGCCCATAGTCCTATATGTTTTAATAAGGTTAGTACCACACCTCATGTAGCCTAGTCTATAGTCCTATATGTTTTAATAAGGTTAGTATCACACCTCATGTAGCCTAGCCCATAGTCCTATATGTTTTAATAAGGTTAGTATCACACCTCATGTAGCCTAGTCTATAGGCCTAAATGTTTTAATAAGGTTAGTACCACACCTCATGTAGCCTAGTCTATAGGCCTAAATGTTTTAATAAGGTTAGTATCACACCTCATGTAGCCTAACCCATAGTCCTATATGTTTTAATAAGGTTAGTATCACACCTCATGTAGCCTAGCCCATAGTCCTATATGTTTTAATAAGGTTAGTATCACACCTCATGTAGTCCATAGTCCTATATGTTTTAATAAGGTTAGTATCACACCTCATGTAGCACATAGGTCTATATGTTTTAATAAGGTTAGTATCACACCTCATGTAGCCTAGTCTATAGGCCTATATGTTTTAATAAGGTTAGTATCACACCTCATGTAGCCTAGCCCATAGTCCTATATGTTTTAATAAGGTTAGTATCACACCTCATGTAGTCCATAGTCCTATATGTTTTAATAAGGTTAGTATCACACCTCATGTAGCCCATAGTCCTATATGTTTTAATAAGGTTAGTATCACACCTCATGTAGCCTAGCCCATAGTCCTATATGTTTTAATAAGGTTACTATCACACCTCATGTATCCCATAGTCCTATATGTTTTAATAAGGTTAGTATCACACCTCATGTAGCCTAGCCCATAGCCCTATATGTTTTAATAAGGTTAGTATCACACCTCATGTATCCCATAGTCCTATATGTTTTAATAAGGTTAGTACCACACCTCATGTAGCCTAGTCCATAGTCCTAAATGTTTTAATAAGGTTAGTATCACACCTCATGTAGCCTAGTCCATAGTCCTATATGTTTTAATAAGGTTAGTATCACACCTCATGAAGCCTAGCCCATAGTCCTAAATGTTTTAATAAGGTTAGTATCACACCTCATGTAGCCTAGCCCATAGTCCTATGTTTTAATAAGGTTAGTATCACACCTCATGTAGCCTAGTCTATAGCCCTATATGTTTTAATAAGGTTAGTATCACACCTCATGTAGCCTAGCCCATAGTCCTATATGTTTTAATAAGGTTAGTATCACACCTCATGTAGCCTAGTCTATAGGTCTAAATGTTTTAATGTCCTTACCTTGAACACGGACTGTTTGATGTCCTGTCCCAGTTTCTCAGACATGCGTCCCATGTTGTCAGCAGCCTTGTTCATCCCTCCAGCCAGACTGTCTGGCAGGCCCTTCACAGCGTTGGACACGTTACGCATCGAGCTACGCAGTGGGTTCACAAACGTATCCATCTGAGGACACATACACTAGACAGGTGAGTTTGTGTAGATAAGCAAGGACACACACACACTAGACAAGTGAGTTTGTGTAGATAAGCAAGGACACACACACTAGACAGGTGAGTTTGTGTAGTGAGATACCGTAGTTAAGCAACTGGACTATCTGCAGTTGGGCAAGGTGAGTGTGTCTCTCTGTGTGTCTGTGTGTCTCTCTGTGTGTGTGTGTGTGTGTGTGTGTGTGTGTGTCTGTCTCTGTGTGTGTGTGTTTGTCTCTGTGTGTGTGTGTTTGTCTCTGTGTGGGTGTGTGTCTCTGTGTGGGTGTGTGTCTCTGTGTGGGTGTGTGTCTCTGTGTGGGTGTGTGTCTCTGTGTGGGTGTGTGTCTCTGTGTGGGTGTCTGTGTGTGTGTCTCTCTCTCTGTGTGTGTGTGTGTGTCTCTGTGTGTGTGGGTGTGTGTGTGTGTGTGTCTCTCTCTCTGTGCGTGTGTGTGTGTCTCTGTGTGTGTGTGTGTGTGTGTGTGTGTGTGTGTGTGTATGAACCTTGCGTGCGAAATCTCCCTTCCCCTTGCTGTACTGTTTATTCTCCAGGAAGTCGTAGACGTAGTGAACCAGAGTAGGACAGGCCTTCACCATCTCTGGATTCAGCAGCAGCTATCACGCAGACAACAGAGGAATGGTTATAGCCAAGTAAACGGGTGTACTTAATGCATGACACACTCCTTCAACACACTCTTACCTGTAGGTACGAGTTCAGGTCTTTTTTCCTCCTCTCCAGGAAGTCTCTGTCCATGTTGTTAAATGTCTTCTTCCCCGGCAGCTTCAGGATCGACGTCAAATTCTCAAACTGGAACACAACACACCCAGGTTCCCGAAATGGAGGTACAACACACCCATAGAGGATCGATGGAGGCCGCATTTGGACAAAAGTCTGTTTTAGCATGGGGCAGCGCCATTGAGGATTCGACCATTTTGAAGTAGTCAACTGGGTGGGACTTTCTATAGGTTAAGGAAGGTTCACATAATTCCATCCAGGCCATCAGGAGGGATCAGTCAATGAGTTGTACTTGTGAGCAAACATTTCATTATTGCAGGTGGCAGTATATCCCCAGCCTTGGCTTTATACCGGTTCAGACTATACACCCTCCAGCACAGTAGGTGGCAGTATATCCCCAGCTTTGGCTTTATACCGGTTCAGACTATACACTCTCCAGCACAGTAGGTGGCAGTATATCCCCAGCTTTGGCTTTATACCGGTTCAGACTATACACCCTCCAGCACAGCAGGTGGCAGTAGCCACCTTTTCAGTTTACAAACTGAACTTATAAAATCAGAAGAATAAATTGACTACTTTAAAATGGAGATCGCCCTCAATGGCGCTGCCCATGCTGGCACAGAAGGTGCCATAGCCATGCCATCTTTCCATATCTATGTACACACCTTAGTAGTCAGAAGCCCTTTTCTATAGGCACACACACACCAACACACTCATATTTACCTTGACCTGCTCCGTGATCCTCATGTGGAAGTCGTGGAAGTCAGAGTAGCGTCGGTAGGTCTTCCAGGAGTCTTCGCTGCCGTCGTGGTTACGGCGCAACACAGTGATGGCGTAGAGGGCGTAGGTCTTGCCGTGGTCGTTACACACCCCTGTAGCACCCAGCAGCCCCAACCCAGCCCCAGGGAGACAGGCATCAGATACTGATACACAGAGCCCAGGAGGGGTGAAGAGATGGGGGAGAGGGAGGGAGGGGTGATAGTACATAGGATGGGGCATATGCAGACAGAGGGTGCCGTGGGCAGTGAGACAGAGGGTGCCGTGGGCAGTGAGACAGAGGGTGCCGTGGGCAGTGAGACAGAGGGTGCCGTGGGCAGTGAGACAGAGGGTGCCGTGGGCAGTGAGACAGAGGGTGCCGTGGGCAGTGAGACAGAGGGTGCCGTGGGCAGTGAGACAGAGGGTGCCGTGGGCAGTGAGACAGAGGGTGCCATGGGCAGTGAGACAGAGGGTGCCGTGGGCAGTGAGACAGAGGGTGCCGTGGGCAGTGAGACAGAGGGTGCCGTGGGCAGTGAGACAGAGGGTGCCGTGGGCAGTGAGACAGAGGGTGCCGTGGGCAGTGAGACAGAGGGTGCCGTGGGTAGTGAGACAGAGGGTGCCATGGGCAGTGAGACAGAGGGTGCCGTGGGCAGTGAGACAGAGGGTGCCGTGGGTAGTGAGACAGAGGAAGGAAAAACAAGAGAAGTGAAAGGAAGGCAAAAAGGAAAAACAGAAGACATGGTAAAGGTGATGGAATAAAGACATGGTGATGGCATAAAGACATGGTAAAGGTGAAGGAACACTGACATGGTGAAGGAACACTGACATGGTGAAGGAACACTGACATGGTGAAGGAACACTGACATGGTGAAGGAACACTGACATGGTGAAGGAACACTGACATGGTGAAGGAACACTGACATGGTGAAGGAACACTGACATGGTGATGGAACACTGACATGGTGATGGAACACTGACATGGTGATGGAACACTGACATGGTGATGGAACACTGACATGGTGATGGAACACTGACATGGTGAAGGTGATGGAATAGTGATTGTGTGAAAAGAAAAGTAACAGCAACATGAGATGGTGAGCTAAGCGATACAAGCTGATGGTTAACGTGAGGAGATGGAGTCAGATGTGGAAGGGCGATGCAGAGGGGAGGAGGGGGCTAGTCAGGGGGAGGTGTTAGTAGGTCAAAAGGCTGACAACAGTTCTGGACCTAAAAAATTTAACTGTCACATCGCTGTAAAATCTAAACAATTGCCTCCCCTACCCAGCCCAATCAATCAAATCAATTAATCAAATTTCAAAACATGCTGGACATTTTATCATCCCTGATACTGTTGAATATTGATAACAGAACTCACTGACTGTCCTCATGTAGTGTAAGTAGACAAAGCCACCTCCAGGCTCCTTACAGCGGCATGGCATTTTGACAGGGAAACGGTTTTAAGGCTACTACAGTCGTACACACACATCTCTGAATGAAACCACATTAGTGGCCAGTAGTCACACATGCAAGTGAGAGGACATGGATAGCTGGTTTACTTTCAGTAACACACTAGTTTACAATAAATTGCACTACACCACAGACAATACACTCATCTGACTGGAGACTATATCACGTGTGTGTGTGTGTGTGTGTGTGTGTGTGTGCGTCCACCTGTATCAGAGATGAAGGCGTGTAGCTGTATATTGTCATCATGGCAGGAGTTCGACAGGTCATCCAGAGACTGTAAACAGAGGAGAGAGAAACAACCAGTCAGAACCAGCGATACTGCCAATCTTTGGACTAACATCCAATCAACACCTGTGATACTGTTAATCCCTGTAGTAACAGCCAATCAAGTGCAGCGATACTGCCTGCTACTGTGACCTCTGCAGTAAAAGTCAACCATTTCTTAACTGGTGTTAAATGTTAACAACTCCACAGCAGGGTAGTTAACATCAGCTGTATACCAGTAAAACCTGTTGAAACAGCACTATGACTATCTGTAGTGAATGACAACTGGTGTCTCAGGGGCTGACGAGGACTTACCAGATTAATGCTTCCTGTTGGAGAACCGTTGAACGATTCTGAAGAGGAAGAGAGGGAGAAAAAAGAAAGGAAGCAGAGTTAAAGATACCAAACAAGAATTCACAAAATGGGACAAACACCAAATTGAGAGACTATGTAGAATTCTGCAAAAATATCTTCTGTGTACAACGTAAAACACCAAATAATGCATGCAGAGCAGAATTAGGGCAATACCCACTAATGATCAAAATCCAGAAAAGAGCTGTTAAATTCTACCACCTAAAAGGAAGTGATTCCAAAACCTTCCATCACCTACAGAGTGTGGAACCTGGAGAAGAGCCCCCTAAGCAAGCTGGACCTGGGGCTCTGTTCACAAACACACCCCACAGAGCCCCAGGACAGCAACACAATTAGACCCAACCAAATCATGAGAAAACAACAAGATAATTACTTGACACATTGGAAAGAATATACAAAAAAAGATAGCAAACTAGAATTCTATTTGGGCCTAAACTGAGAGTACAGGTACAGAATACCTGACCACTGTGACTGACCCAAACTTAAGGAAAGCTTTGAATATGTACAGACTCAGTGAGCATAGCCTTGCTATTGAGAAAGGCCGCCGTAGGCAGACATGGCTCTCAAGAGAAGACAGGCTATGTACACACCGCCCACAAAATGAGGTGGAAACTGAGCTGCACTTCCTAACCTCCTGCCCAATGTATGACCATAGAGACACACATTTCCCTCAGATTACACACACACAAAGATTCGAAAACAAACAAAATTTTGATAAACTCCTATATCTATTGTGTGAAATTCCACAGTTTGCAAGCACAGCAGCAAGATTTGTGACCTGATGCCACAAGAAAAGGGCAACCAGTGAAGAACAAATACCACTGTAAATACAACCGTTATTTATGTTTATTTATTTTCCCTTTTTTTACTTGAACTAGTTGCACATCGTTACAAGACTGTATTGCGGTGGAAAATATTATCTTGTGAAGAAACAGCCTTGAAAATTTTCATCTTCTCTTAGTATCATAAATAATCCTTGGTTCCTGCCTGTGCTTGGTAAAGATATGGGTGGGGGGGCATTAAATCCTCCATAGGACCATCTGCAAGAACGCCCAGAATATGTTCTATAAGTTAATTAACCTGTTTGGGCTGCAAGCTGAATATTGAAAAAACTGGAAAATGTGTGCACATTTTCAAACGGCCTCCTAAGAAACTTTTTATTTTCCAATATGCATATATTTACTACTGTTGGATAGATAACAGTCTGTAGTTTCTAAAAAGGTTTGAATTGTTTCTCTAAGTCGAACAGAAATATTTTTACAGCCATTTTCCCAGCCGAATTGAGATTTACAAAATGCGATGTGTCTCTTTAAGACCTTCTCTATAAAAGGCCCTTTGACTTAGGACCATAGGGACACGTCACAGGCATTCTTCAGGCTGTAATGCGGAAGTGAGAATTGAAAGGAGTCGAATATCTCGTCCATGGACTGAATAACACACCTTCTTGTGAGACCTGCGCAGTTAAAAAAAAATTCCGGGCGCGAAGGATAATTTGGTCTCGGCTTCTGGAACAAGGTAGATAAAGGTGAATATGATGTCTGGCTACGATATTATTTGATACATGTCACAAAATCATCCTAAAGTATGTTTTGTCAATATACTTTAATTATATTATTGCAATTTATTCTGGACTTTAGACGTGATGTTTTGGAAGAATGTTTTGAAGACAGAAAGTTTAGCGCCGCATAGCCGTGGTGCTTGCTAACCAAAGAGGGAAATATTTCGTTCTGGAACCCAACTAAAGACTGTACTGGACATTGGACCCCGTTACAACATTCTGATGGAATACCAACAAAGATAAGACCCAATTTGGGATGCTTTTTCATATATCTGTCGAACTGTTGTATGCTAACTGTGCTAACTGTGCTAGGCTAGCGCTTGACTAGAATCAATGCTGCCTTATGCTAGCTTATGTTGTTAGCTAATATAACGATATATTGTGTTTTCGCTGTAAAACACTTCAAAAATCGGAAATGTTGGCTTTATTCACACGATATCTGTCTTTCATTAGTTATCCACCATATGTTTTTCTGAAATGTTTTATGAGGTGTAATTAGTAGCCGACGTTGGTGTATGTATTTTCTCTGGCTACTCCCGTCTGGATTCAGACTCTAGCTATGTGTTAGCATTTTTGGGTAGCATCAATGTAAAACTGATTTATAGCTAAAATATGCACTTTTTATGAACAAAACATAGATTTATTGTGTAACATGTTATATGACTGTCATCTGAGGTAGTTTTTTCTGGGCTCTTTAGGTTGGTTTTAGTTTATTTCGGTTGGCTTGTGCATGCTACTTCAATGATAATTCATACTTCATAATCATATCCATACGTGTCTGTCCACTTTTGTATTTGGTGGTGAGCTAACATAAATATATGTGGTGTTTTCTCTGTAAAACATTAAAAAAATCGGACATGTTGGCTGGATTGACAAGATGTTTATCTTTCAAATGCTGTATTGGACTTGTTAATGTGTAAAAGTTAAATATTTTAAAAAAATAGATTTTGAATTTCGCGCCCTGCAGCTGTTGTCATTTTCGTCCGATTTCGGGCTTGCAGCCCAAACAGGTTAAGACAGGAGACAGTGCCAGACACATGCCGGAACCAACCCTATGAACCCTGACTACGTAATGTGTCTGTAACCAGTATATAAGATATCTAACGGGACTGCCCCGGTAGAGCTCCTGATGTACTTGGTGCATTGAGTTGGTTAGAACCTCTCAAGCGAGCTGATAATAAAGAATGATTAATTTAAGATTGACTTTGAGTGTTTCATGTGTAGAATTTCCACGACAGTATATAGACATAATATGACATTTGAAATGTCTTTATTCTTTTGTGACTTCTGTAAGTGTAATGTTTACTTGTTCATTTTTTATTGTTTTTTTCACTTCTGTTTATTATCTATTTCACTTGCTTTGGCAATGTAAACATATGTTTCCCATGTGAATAAAGCCCCTTGAATTGAAATAGGACAACATTTACTCTTCACAGTCATGGAGAATGGTGTTTTTTAAATATTTTCGTCCAATTAAGACCTAGGCAACCAGGTGAGGGAAGCTCATAACTGATCAATAACCTTAATTGATTATTCAAGTACAAGGGAAAAGTGAAAACCCACAGACACTCGGCCCTCCAGGAATTGATTGTAACACCCCAGGGTTAAGCTATGCTAACAGCGTAGACAGAGACAGAAGCTGTACTTACCTCCATCTCCGTCATCTGATCCTCTATAAGAGGGTTCTTTGAGCATGTCCAGTTCAGCTAACATCCTGATGTAGAGGGGACTCTGTCTGAACGACGGGTAGTACCTCTCATCACGAAGCATCATGTCATACACCTGCAACACACACACGGGCACACACACACGGGCACACACACGGGCACACACACGGGCACACACACACACACGGGCACACACACACACACACGGGCACACACACACACACACACGGGCACACACACACACACACACGGGCACGCACACGGGCACACACACACGTCAGAACACGTGAATACTTTATTTGTATTGACAATGAAACATTAAGTAGAAAGGTCTCCAATATCTCAGAGATGCTGGTTACAGTAGCTGTTACTGTTGATAGTCTGATAAAAATAGATCATTCAAACACAAACCCACCTTTCTCTGGATGTCGTCAAATATCTCTGGCGTGGGGTCACTGTCCTTCTGTAGCTTCTCTCCCAGTTGGAGAACAGACGCCTCGTCTACCTGCACCCTGGGGGACGCCTGGAGAGAGAGGGAGAGAGATTATACAATTGAGAGAACATTTGTGTGTTTAAGTGATACTTCAGGATTTTGCCAATGAGGCCCTTTACTTCCCCAGAGTCAGATGAACTCATGGATACCATTTATATGTCTCTGTGTGCATTTTGAAAGAAATTAGCTCAATGGCTGGAAGTCTATGGGTATCCCATCGACTTCCAGCCATAATCTCAGTCGGTATTCACATAATAATAAGGAATTCCCTCGACCACGGCCACAAAAAAAACGACAATCTTTCCTATTAACCCCCAATGTAAAAGAGGAAACTTCGCAGCTGATTCTTTGATATACAGAAATAAAACATGCTGAAAAGAAGCTGTGTTGTTCAATGTACATGTAACCAGGTCAAAAATCCCATACTACGGTCCCACGTAGGGAAATAGAGCCTGCGAAAAGAGCCCTGTGGCTTCAAGCTACTCAGCGACGTAGAGTGGGAAATGTGGGGAACCCGGTATCCATGTAGACTACATGTCGCTATGTGTGTGGAAAACATTTCATCACAGGTAAGACTTTTAACTTGTTTAGTACAGGGCCTTTGTAACTCCTCATTACTTGTAGCTGAATAGTCTGTTTGTTTGGGGTGTTGGTCTTGGCTAGCTTAATGTTCTGGTCCGTAGCTAGCTAGCACTCACTCTGCTGTTAACACCAGCATGAAAAGGGGCATGAGGGAAGCCCTACAATAAGGTTTTTATAAGTAGTGAGAACTCTAGGGAGCGGGCAATGTTGAAAAGCCATCTTTAGACATGTTGTACGTTTCTTAAATGTAGTTTTGTAATTTGACTAAAACAAGTAGTTGTTGTTGTTGTGAGCTAATGGGGTAACCACATGTTGTTTTCCCCAAAGGCGGTCAGGGACGCAACGTTCTATCTAATACGGACTATTGCACCAACGGCCTCATTGCTAAAATTGCGAAATATCCTTTTAAGTAAAGGTGTGTGTCGTGAAACTGTGTGTGTGCGTGTGAAACTGTGTGTGTGAGAGTGTGAGTGAGACTGTGTGTGTGTGAGACTGTGTGTGTGTGAGACTGTGTGTGTGTGTGTGTGAGAGAGACTGTGTGTGTGTGAGACTGTGTGTGTGTGTGTGAGAGTGTGAGTGAGACTGTGTGTGTGTGAGACTGTGTGTGTGTGAGACTGTGTGTGTGTGAGACTGTGTGTGTGTGTGTGTGTGTGTGTGTGTGTGAGTGTGAGAGAGACTGTGTGTGTGTGAGACTGTGTGTGTTACCTTATCAGATAAGTACTGTTCATACACCCCGAGTGCTGCAGCCTTCAGCAGTCCTTTAGTGTCTCCTCCCTTCTTTCCATCCTTCTGCCATCCCTCCATCACCTCAAGTTGTTGCTGGGCTGTTACTCGGTAGCCCTCCACTGTCAGCCAGAAGAACAGCTCTGCCTGGGCTCCAGCCGCCAGCATGTAGTCTATAGGAGAGGGTAGAGGTCAAAGGTTAGAGGTCAGGCTCAGCTGTTACTCGGTAGCCCTCCACTGTCAGCCAGAAGAACAGCTCTGCCTGGGCTCCAGCCGCCAGCATGTAGTCTATAGGAGAGGTCAAAGGTTAGAGGTCAGGCTCAGCTGTTACTCGGTAGCCCTCCACTGTCAGCCAGAAGAACAGCTCTGCCTGGGCCCCAGCCGCCAGCATGTAGTCTATAGGAGAGGTCAAAGGTTAGAGGTCAGGCTCATCTGTTACTCGGTAGCCCTCCACTGTCAGCCAGAAGAACAGCTCTGCCTGGGCCCCAGCCACCAGCATGTAGTCTATAGGAGAGGGTAGAGGTCAAAGGTTAGAGGTCAGGCTCAGCTGTTACTCGGTAGCGCTCCACTGTCAGCCAGAAGAACAGCTCTGCCTGGGCTCCAGCCGCCAGCATGTAGTCTATAGGAGAGGGTAGAGGTCAAAGGTTAGGGTCAGGTGTGGGTTGTTACTTTGAACCCATCTTGTCAGGCAAAATAACTTTGCTTGCTTGCTTGCATGTCAGGACAGAGACAGTGTGGTGTGTGGTACTAACCCATAAAGAACTGCAGAGCAATGTTGTGTACCAGAATGTGTTCCAGTGGTATGATACACAGCTTGCCCAAGTTTGCCGCTAGTTTCAGAGCATCCACCTCCTACAGGACACAGATGGAAACAGACAGAGAGAGAAAAGGTGAGAACAAGTGAAATTGAGAGAGTACCAGAGGGGGTTTAGTACGTGTTACGCTTGACTCGTTTTCACTCCTATGTTTTACCTTCCCAGACTGTAGCCTCTGTATCCTGGTCTCACAGACCTTCTTCACAAACATCAGACTGTTAATCTGGTTCTTTATTACATTGATATCTGAGAGCGAGAGAGAGAGAGAGAGAGAGAGAAATGGAGAGGTAGAACGAGAGGGAGGAAGGAGGAGGATAGGGAGAGTGGGATATGGAGAGGAGAGTTAAGCTAAAAAATATGAATATTTTAGATTTTCAGGATTTTATGTATACTTTGTTAAGTGTGGGGTCATGCATGTCACTCTGTGTGCGTGTGTGTACCGTCTCCTGCGGTGTCCAGTGATCGTAGGTACTGTAGTTCCTCCAGGGCCTTGTCTTTAACAGCCTCCAGTTCAGACACTCTGTCTGTCAGCTTCAAGATGTTCATAAAAGCCTCGTAGTTGCAGCCAGAGTCCCGGATCTACACAGACAGGTTTCTCAATAGGTGTATTGATAACAGTTATTGATCTAACAACCACCCACAACAGGTTGATAACCAGTTTATATTGATACATCTTTTTTTTGGTTTAAATATATTTCATCCATAGAGTGGTCCTTCAGAGGAATGATTGTGGAAATATATTTGACATTTTATCCAAAAGCATAATTGATATAAATTGGCATATTTATGACACTGTGGCCACAAAACTAACATTTCTTCAAAATAATAATATGAAGCTTTACAGCTTGCTCTGTAATACGAGTAGTACTGTGATTACAATAACAATTTTCTTATATTAATTGATGAATATTGAAAACAATATTTTTTATTTGCCACATTTTTTAATAAATTGTTGAACACAGTACAATCTAAAGGCATGGTCTTGAAAGGTGAAGGTGCATAAAGATGAAATATTATGGAGTCTAAAAAGAAGGCCTTGGTAAGGCAACAATGTCATAAATATGGCAATTTTGATTAATTATTTCGCAATAAGACCTTTAGATACAAATGTACATCAAGAATCCTTTCTCCAAAGGACCATTCTATGGATAAAATCTTGTGAAAATCCCACAAATCTTGATATTTTTTGGTCCTGGTTTTATTACTGATACTGACCATCCAGATAACAAACTGGTTGATGTAATCAGGATCACTCAGCTGGTTGACCAGGGGAAGGAGAACGCCTCGCGCCAGAATCTCCTGGAACATGGACACAATCACATGACATCACCATCAGAATCTCCTGGAACATGGACACAATCACATGACATCACCATCAGAACTGCATGGGTCCATAAACAAGTAAGAAACCACACACCCAGAGGAATCATTTCTGGTGGGTGGAGACTGACGCGGTAAAGCTTATAACCGTTCTCTCACTTCAACCAACTTGGCTCCTGCTGCACTAGGGGCGCCAAAACCCTAGACCACTTTTATTCTACCCAATGAAATGTATACAAGGCCCTCCCTCGCCATTCCTTAAGCAAATCAGACCATGACTCAATATTCCTGCTAAAAAAAACAGGCAAACAGGAAGTACCAGTGAAGCACTCAATACGGAAGTGGTCAGATGAAGCAGACGTGAGGCTACAAGACAACAACCTTTCCCTCAACGTCAATAAGACCAAGGAGCTGATCGTGGACTACAGGAGAAAGAGGGGAGAGCACGCCCCCATCCACATCGACAGGGCTGTTGTGGAGCGGGTCGAGAGCCTTAAGTTCCTTGGCGTCCATATCACTAAGGACTTAACATGGTCCAGACACGTGCAGAGGGCACGACAGCACCTCTACCCCCTCAGGAGGCTGAAAATATTTGGAAAGGGCCCTCAGATCCTCAAAAAGTGTGTATGTGTGTGCGTCTCACCCTGAGGAAGTATCTCATGTTCTTGTTGTGGAAGTCTCCAGGAGGTAGTAACAGGTAGAGCAGTACCTCACACAGATCCCTCAGGAACCCTGATACGCAGAGAGACACACAGACAGAGACACACACACACAGACAGACAGAGACACACAGACAGAGACACACACACACAGACAGACAGAGACAGACAGACAGAGACACACACACAGATAGAGACAGAGAGAGAGAGAGAGAGAGAGAGAGAGAGAAGTCAGTATCTGAATGTGAACCTTATGATAAACCCACAGAGGTAAAAACCTGGAGCTGACACACAGCAACATGTTTTAGTAGAGGTGCTGACTAACGGAGAGAAAACTGGAGAAGTTGCACACTTTATATATGCTCCCAAATATTACAATGGATAAACATCATAACTAACGTTTTGGTTGACCCCGAAGAAGGCACTGCGTTGCCAACTGTTGGTTATGAGGTTAACCCCATTGTCTTTCGCCCGATGGTGTCAGTCTAACTGAACAAGCGTCTCCATGAGCCATCTGTCTAGCAAATTGTGGATCTCATACCTAAAAAATGTAAATGTTGGTAATCTGCCTAACACTAGTTCGCAGGACTACCATAACTACGGAACACCGGCAGACTGACCAACTGGCTAGGGGGCTTCTAAACCATGTTATATCAGACTGACCCACTGGCTAGGGGGCTTCTAAACCATGTTATATCAGACTGACCCACTGGCTAGGGGGCTTCTAAACCATGTTATATCAGACTGACCCACTGGCTAGGGGGCTGCTAAACCATGTTATATCAGACTGACCCACTGGCTAGGGGGCTGCTAAACCATGTTATATCAGACTGACCCACTGGCTAGGGGGCTTCTAAACCATGTTATATCAGACTGACCCACTGGCTAGGGGGCTTCTAAACCATGTTATATCAGACTGACCCACTGGCTAGGGGGCTTCTAAACCATGTTATATCAGACTGACCCACTGGCTAGGGGGCTTCTAAACCATGTTATATCAGACTGACCCACTGGCTAGGGGGCTTCTAAACCATGTTATATCAGACTGACCCACTGGCTAGGGGGCTTCTAAACCATGTTATATCAGACTGACCCACTGGCTAGGGTGCTTCTAAACCATGTTATATCAGACTGACCCACTGGCTAGGGGGCTTCTAAACCATGTTATATCAGACTGACCCACTGGCTAGGGGGCTTCTAAACCATGTTATATCAGACTGACCTACTGGCTAGGGGCTGCTAAGCCATGTTATATCAGACTGACCCACTGGCTAGGGGGCTTCTAAACCATGTTATATCAGACTGACCAACTGGCTAGGGGGCTTCTAAACCATGTTATATCAGACTGACCAACTGGCTAGGGGGCTTCTAAACCATGTTATATCAGACTGACCAACAGGCTAGGGGGCTTCTAAACCATGTTATATCAGACTGACCCACTGGCTAGGGGGCTTCTAAACCATGTTATATCAGACTGACCCACTGGCTAGGGGGCTTCTAAACCATGTTATATCAGACTGACCCACTGGCTAGGGGGCTGCTAAACCATGTTATATCAGACTGACCCACTGGCTAGGGGGCTTCTAAACCATGTTATATCAGACTGACCCACTGGCTAGGGGGCTTCTAAACCATGTTATATCAGACTGACCAACTGGCTAGGGGGCTTCTAAACCATGTTATATCAGACTGACCCACTGGCTAGGGGGCTTCTAAACCATGTTCAGCAGAGCAAACTTGTTCCCAGTTAGCAGCCCAGAGCTAGTTTGTCTGAATAGTCATTACTGCAGCTAGTCTGCCAGCTTACTGATGAAGTAGTGATGCACCAAAGTTATAGAGCTGTTCTCAGAAATCAGTATGTATCTGACTCTGGTAGCTGGCACTGGTGACTCGCTACGTTGTAACATTTGGCCAACGCGATGGTCGCAGATAGCACAGTCAGCTGCTGTGGAACTCAATGCACTAAACAGGGCAAAACAGCAACTGTCTTATCATACAAACATGAATTGTGCTATAGCTAGAATTTTACTACACTAGCTAGCTACCTTAAGGGAGTATTTATTCAGCATTGAGTGTGTGAACGGTTGTTGGGTTAGCATCACTTTTGTTTCATACGGAGACTGGCTCAGCTGACAAGAAAAATAGCTAGCTAGCCAATTGGTGCACATTTCAAAATACACTAATACACATAATACTGATTCTACAACCACAATACTCCCTAGATAGATGTAGAAATTAGGTAGTTAAGACTTAAAGAACAAGTCCAAATTAGCTACTGTTTATAGCTTTTGGTAAGATTAACTCTGACTCACCTTGGTAACATTTTCGGAATTTTTGATAGTGTATTGCAGCCAAAATACTTTTTTAATCTATCCCATGAGTGTTTGCAAGTTATCAGCCAGATCACAGCACGACGCCGTCTGCAATCTGACTTAAGACAATGAGGTTTACCGATTAAATTATTGGCGCATATATCGTGTTCAACTTTTTCTTTCTATTTAAAACACAGGCAGGAGGCTCAAAGGAGTTCCAAAGGCCTTGACGAGGTGCAACGTGTGAACCTTCCTCGTTCTTTCGGGTGTGTGTACCTTCTTCATCCTTCAGGGATGTGCAGACCACGTCTCTACAGATGTTCCTCTCCATCTCCACCTCCGCCTCAAAGAATGACTCCACCATCTCCTCCGACAAGTCCCCTAGAAACACACCACCACCACATCACCATCATCATCCTCATCACCACCACAATCATAAACATCACCATATTCATAATCATCCACAACATCTTCGTAATAATCATCATCATGTCAGAGAGAAAGCGAGTGTGAGTGTGTGTGCCCTTACTCTGTTTACTGTCCTCCAGTCTGTCTTGGGCCTTTCTGAAGACTCGAAGGTGAGTAGCAAAGTCATCCACCAGTCTGGTGGTCAAATAAGGCTGCCAGTCCACATCTTTAGACCTGTATAACAGTGTGGTAACACAATAGTAATAGGCTAGTTATGAGGCCGTAATTGAGTAGTAGACTAGTTATAATGCAGTAGAGTAGTAATAGACTATATAAAGCAGTAGACTAGTTAAAGCATTAATTGAGCAGTAATAGACCAGTTATAAAGCAGTAATAGACTACTTATAAAGCAGTAATTGAGTATTAGACTACTTATGCAGTAGAGTAGTAATAGACTAGTTATAAAGCAGTAATAGACTACTTATAAAGCAGTAATAAACTAGTTAAAGCTGTAATTGAGTAGTAGACTACTTATAATGCAGTAGAGTAGTAATAGACTAGTTTTTTATTTATATATTTTTTTACCTTTATTTAACTAGGCAAGTCAGTTAAGAACAAATTCTTATTTTCAATGACGGCCTAGGAACAGTGGGTTAACTGCCTTGTTCAGGAGCAGAACGACAGATTTGTACCTCGTCAGCTCGGGGATTCGAACTTGCAACCTTTCGGTTACTAGTCCAACGCTCTAACCACTAGGCTACACTGCCGGCGCAGAAATAGTAGTTAGCCGTAATTGAGTAATATACCTATAACGCAGTAGAGTAGTAATAGACTAGTTAGAATAGCAGCAAGAGACTAGTTAGAATAGCAGCAAGAGACTAGTTAGAATAGCAGCAAGAGACTAGTTAGAATAGCAGCAAGAGACTAGTTAGAATAGCAGCAAGAGACTAGTTAGAATAGCAGCAAGAGACTAGTTAGAATAGCAGCAAGAGACTAGTTAGAATAGCAGCAAGAGACTAGTTAGAATAGCAGCAATAGACTAGTTAGAATAGCAGCAATAGACTAGTTAGAATAGCAGCAATAGACTAGTTAGAATAGCAGCAATAGACTAGTTAGAATAGCAGCAATAGACTAGTTAGAATGCAGCAATAGACTAGTTAGAATGCAGCAATAGACTAGTTAGAATGCAGCAATAGACTAGTTAGAATGCAGCAATAGACTAGTTAGAATGCAGCAATAGACTAGTTAGAATGCAGCAATAGACTAGTTAGAATGCAGCAATAGACTAGTTAGAATGCAGCAATAGACTAGTTAGAATGCACTAATAGACTAGTTAGAATGCACTAATAGACTAGTTAGAATGCACTAATAGACTAGTTAGAATGCACTAATAGACTAGTTAGAATGCACTAATAGACTAGTTAGAATGCACTAATAGACTAGTTAGAATGCACTAATAGACTAGTTAGAATGCACTAATAGACTAGTTAGAATGCACTAATAGACTAGTTATAATGCACTAATAGACTAGTTATAATGCACTAATAGACTAGTTATAATGCACTAATAGACTAGTTATAATGCACAAATAGACTAGTTATAATGCACTAATAGACTAGTTATAATGCACTAATAGACTAGTTATAATGCACTAATAGACTAGTTATAATGCACTAATAGACTAGTTATAATGCACTAATAGACTAGTTATAATGCACTAATAGACTAGTTATAATGCACTAATAGACTAGTTATAATGCAGTAATAGACTAGTTATAATGCACTAATAGACTAGTTATAATGCAGTAATAGACTAGTTATAATGCAGTAATAGACTAGTTATAATGCAGTAATAGACTAGTTATAATGCAGTAATAGACTAGTTATAATGCAGTAATAGACTAGTTATAATGCAGTAATAGAGTAGTTATAATGCAGTAATAGAGTAGTTATAATGCAGTAATAGAGTAGTTATAATGCAGTAATAGAGTAGTTATAATGCAGTAATAGAGTAGTTATAATGCAGTAATAGAGTAGTTATAATGCAGTAATAGAGTAGTTATAATGCAGTAATGTAGTTGTAATAGAATATTACCGTGTAGAGAACTGTACCAGAGCGTTCTGGACCGTCTGTCTGATTTCCAGCAGAAAAGAATCATCCTCACTCAGAGTGTAATACCAGTACTGGATATAATCTCTCAACGCAAACTGGATGACCTGGAGGGAGGGAGTGAGAGAGAGAGGGAGTGAGAGAGGGAGGGAGGGAGCGAGGGAGGGAGGGAGCGAGGGAGGGAGGGAGAGGGAGTGAGAGAGAGGGAGTGAGAGAGAGGGAGTGAGAGAGAGGGAGTGAGAGAGAGGGAGTGAGGGAGTGAGGGAGTGAGGGAGTGAGGGAGGGAGTGAGGGAGTGAGGGAGTGAGAGAGAGAGGGAGTGAGAGAGAGAGGGAGTGAGGGAGTGAGGGAGTGAGGGAGTGAGGGAGTGAGGGAGTGAGGGAGAGGGAGAGAGGGAGTGAGGGAGTGAGGGAGGGAGTGAGAGGGCGAGAAGGAGGGCGAGAGGGAGTGAGAGAGAGGGAGTGAGAGAGAGGGAGTGAGAGAGAGGGAGTGAGAGAGAGGGAGTGAGAGAGAGGGAGTGAGAGAGAGGGAGTGAGAGAGAGGGAGTGAGAGAGAGGGAGTGAGAGAGAGGGAGTGAGAGAGAGGGAGTGAGAGAGAGGGAGTGAGAGAGAGGGAGTGAGAGAGAGGGAGTGAGCGAGGGAGTGAGCGAGAGAGTGAGTGAGCGAGAGAGTGAGTGAGCGAGGGAGTGAGTGAGCGAGGGAGTGAGTGAGCGAGGGAGTGAGTGAGCGAGGGAGTGAGTGAGCGAGGGAGTGAGTGAGAGAGGGAGTGAGTGAGAGGGAGTGAGAGGGAGTGAGAGGGAGTGAGAGAGGGAGTGGGAGAGAGAGAGAGAGAGAGAGTGAGAGAGAGAGTGAGAGAGAGAGAGAGGAGGGCGAGAAGGAGGGCGAGAAGGAGGGCGAGAAGGAGGGCGAGAAGGAGGGCGAGAAGGAGGGCGAGAAGGAGGGCGAGAAGGAGGGCGAGAAGGAGGGCGAGAAGGAGGGCGAGAAGGAGGGCGAGAAGGAGGGCGAGAAGGAGGGCGAGAAGGAGGGCGAGAAGGAGGGCGAGAAGGAGGGCGAGAAGGAGGGCGAGAGGGAGTGGGAGAGAAGGAGAGAGGGAGAGAAGGAGAGAGGGAGTGGGAGAGAGGGAGTGGGAGAGAGGGAGTGGGAGAGAGGGAGTGGGAGAGAGGGAGTGGGAGAGAGGGAGTGGGAGAGAGGGAGTGGGAGAGAGGGAGTGGGAGAGAGGGAGTGGGAGAGAGGGAGTGGGAGAGAGGGAGTGGGAGAGAGGGAGTGGGAGAGAGGGAGTGAGAGAGAGGGAGTGAGAGAGAGGGAGTGAAGGAGAGAGGGAGTGATAGTGGAAGAGAGGGAGGGAGAGAGGGAGTGACGGTGGAAGAGAGGGAGTGAAGGAGAGGGAGAGGGAGTGAGAGAGGGAGAGGGAGTGAGAGAGGGAGTGAGAGAGGGAGTGAGAGAGGGAGTGAGAGAGGGAGTGAGAGAGGGAGCGAGAGAGGGAGCGAGAGAGGGAGCGAGAGAGGGAGCGAGAGAGGGAGCGAGAGAGGGAGCGAGAGAGGGAGCGAGAGAGGGAGCGAGAGAGGGAGCGAGAGAAAGAGCGAGAGAAAGAGCGAGAGAAAGAGCGAGAGAAAGAGCGAGAGAAAGAGCGAGAGAAAGAGCGAGAGAAAGAGCGAGAGAAAGAGCGAGAGAAAGAGCGAGAGAAAGAGCGAGAGAAAGAGCGAGAGAAAGAGCGAGAGAAAGAGCGAGAGAAAGAGCGAGAGAAAGAGCGAGAGAAAGAGTGAGAAACAGGCCTTATTGTTGCTGAGAACTCCATGTTCATTGTACTAGAACTGAGCGATACGAGACAATAAAATCCATATACAGTGACCATTTTTTTGTTATTTTGGTTCTGTACTCTAGCACTGAGTTTGAAAGGATACAATGAGGTTGAAGTGCAGACTGTCAGCTTTAATTTGAGGGTATTTTCATACATATCAGATGAACCGTTTAGAAGTTAGGAGCTTTTGTATATAGTCCACCCCTCATTTTCGGGCATCAAACAACATTGGACAGTTTAACATAATGTAGAATAAAGTAATCATTGTTCATGTTTGGTCGCATATCCTTTGCATGCAATGACTGCTTGAAGTCTGCGATGCGTCGACATCACCAGACGCTGGGTATCTTCCCTGGTGATGCTCTGCTAGACCTGTACTGCAGCCATCTTCAGTTCCTGCTCGTTTCGGGGACTTATTGCCTTCAGTCTCCTCTTCAGCATGTAAAATGCATGTTCAATTGGATTCAGATCCGGTGATTGACTCGGCCAGTCAAGGATTTCCCACTTTTTGGCCATAAAAAACCCCATCGTTGCTCTAGCAGTATGTTTAGGGTCATTGTCTTGTTGCATGATGAAGTGCCGTCCAATGAGTTGAGGCATTAGAGCAGATAAAATATTTCTGTAGACTTCAGAATTCATTGTTCTACTTCTGTCTGCAGTCACATCATCAATGAAGACAAGTGAGCCTGTTCCACTGGCAGCCATACAGGCCCAAGTCATAACAACCCCTCCACCATGTTCCACTGGCAGCCATACAGGCCCAAGTCATAACAACCCCTCCACCATGTTCCACTGGCAGCCATACAGGCCCAAGTCATAACACCCCCTCCACCATGTTTCACAGATGAGGTGGTATGCTTTGGATCATGGGCATGTCTTTTTTTCTCCACACTTTCCACCACTCTGGTACATGTTAATCTTTGTCTCATCTGTCCACAATACTTGTTTCCAGAACTCTTGGGGCTCTTTTAGGTGCTTTTTAGCAAACTGTAATCTCGCCTTTCTGTTCTTCAGGCTTATCAGTGGTTTGCATCTTGTAGCGTACCCTCTGTAGTCCTGCTGGTGTAGTCTTCTACGTATGGTAGACTTTGACTCATCTACACCTGCATCCAGGAGAGTGTTTCTGATCTGTTGGGCTGTTGTCAGGGGGGGTTTACTTCACCATAGAGAGTATTCTCCGGTCATCCACTACAGTGGTCTTCCTCAGTCTACTGGGTCTTTTGACATAATTGAGTTCACTGGTTGTTTTTGTCTTGTTAATGATGAACCAAACTGTTGACTTGGGCATGCCCAGGGTTTTTGTCTTGTTAATGATGAACCAAACTGTTGACTTGGGCATGCCCAGGGTTTTTGTCTTGTTAATGATGAACCAAACTGTTGACTTGGGCATGCCCAGGGTTTTTGTCTTGTTAATGATGAACCAAACTGTTGACTTGGGCATGCCCAGGGTTTTTGCAATGTTACTGATTGATTGATTTTCAATTCTGAGCCTTATGACGGCCAGCTTCATTTGCATCGACAGTGCCGTCTTCCTCATGTTGTCACACCCCAACAACAACCTCCAAAGGCAATAGCAAAGTCTAGAATCAATACTATTCATCAACAGCTCTCCTGCATTCACTAACGACACAAATGAATACACCTGCCTAACAACACACATCTGTGAAGCCAATTCAACAAATACTTCTAGTACCTTAAAATGGAGGGACCATGTACAAAAGGTGCTGTCATCTCTAAATGGTTCATCCGATACTGATGAAAATACCCTTAAATTAAAGCTGACAGTCTGCACTTCACCCTCATTGTATCCTTTCAAACTCAAAGTGCTAGAGTACACAACCAAAATAACAAAACATGGTCACTGTCCAATGAATCATGGTGCTCACTGTAGCTGCTCTTTTACGGACTCCTGATAAATTCAACTATTGTGTGTGTTTCTTTAATGCTCATCTTAAACGAAAACTCCAGCCAAACACTATATTTTGGTATTTGTTTCATTAGTCCATTGTTGATATAATTCCAAAATGTTTTGCATGTCAGCAATCAAGTTTCAAATACATATAACCTTCAAAATACAGAAATACAGCCGGTATGATGCATTTTGCATTATATGATGCCAACTCCACCATACCGGCTGTATTTCTGTATTTTGAAAGTTATACATCTTGAAAATGTCTCCGCCATCACTTCCTATGACCGAAAAAGGTTTCTGGACATCAGAACAGCGATCACGAACCTCTAAGATTTCTACTTCAACGAGTGGGCAGCGCTGGACATTCTGCTTACTCCGGACCATGCCCTAATCCCCAGGACTCAAAGAGGAAGCGGCGGCAAAAAAAAGAGGCAGGTGAGGTTGACCTCCTAACAAGATTAAGTCGGCGAACGAATAGACCACCATTGCCCTCTGTTCTGTTAGCGAAAGTGCAGACTGGGAAAAAAAAAAGAATGAAGACTATCCTATCAACGGGACCTGAAGAACTGTAATATTCTGTGATTCTCGTAGTCTTGGCTGAACAAGGACATGGATAATATATACCCGTTTCTTCGTGCATTGTCTCGACCAGACGGCAGCCTCGGGTAAGACTAAGTGGGGAGGGGTGTTTCTTCATGCATTGTCTCGTCTAGACGGTAGCCTCGGGTAAGACTAAGTGGGGAGGGGTGTTTCTTCATGCATTGTCTCGTCTAGACGGCAGCCTCGGGTAAGACTAAGTGGGGAGGGGTGTTTCTTCATGCATTGTCTCGACCAGACGGCAGCCTCGGGTAAGACTAAGTGGGGAGGGGTGTTTCTTCGTGCATGGTCTCGACCAGGCGGCAGCCTCGGGTAAGACTAAGTGGGGAGGAGTGTTTCTTCGTGCATTGTCTCGACCAGGCGGCAGCCTCGGGTAAGACTAAGTGGGGAGGGGTGTTTCTTCGTGCATTGTCTCGACCAGGCGGCAGCCTCGGGTAAGACTAAGTGGGGAGGGGTGTTTCTTCATGCATTGTCTCGACCAGACGGCAGCCTCGGGTAAGACTAAGTGGGGAGGGGTGTTTCTTCATGCATTGTCTCGTCTAGACGGTAGCCTCGGGTAAGACTAAGTGGGGAGGGGTGTTTCTTCATGCATTGTCTCGTCTAGACGGTAGCCTCATACTATTTACCAAGAGAGTTTACAGCTATATATACATTTTTGTACCTGTCCATTTACCATCACAAACAGATGCTGGCACTCAACGAGCTGTATAGACGGGTTGGTTGTTTATCAACAAATCCGACACGTGCACAACTATGTGGCAAAACAGACGGGCTGGATTAGACTTGACAACATGTAAGCTATATTCTGTCTCCATTGTTTATTGAAAACATGAATAAATGTGTTGAATTAGCACTTTTTGTCTTTGAAATAGACCGTTACAGTTGTTGGTTAGCAAGCTAGATTTTTTTTTGCCATATTAGCATTGACATGAAATCAGTAGTAAAACACCTCAAAACTAGACATTGTACTTAGAACCAGATGAAACGAGCTGAAATGATTCACGATTCCCCACATGGCCTGTTGTCATTCTTGCTAGCAATCTGGCAATCCAGAATCACAACAACACGCTGACTTCTGCCCCATGGAAGTGGGCACATCATTTGTGACATTGTCAGCTAACCCATCTATAATGCGTTAAAGGGGAAGGGAAACACTAGGCTTTAGAACGCCAGCTAACTCTAAATCTAACCCATCTATGAGGCCTTAAAGGGGAAGGGAAACACTAGGCTTTAGAACGCCAGCTAACTCTAAATCTAACCCATCTATGAGGCCTTAAAGGGGAAGGGAAACACTAGGCTTTAGAACGCAGGCTAAATGTAACTGTATATCTAACCCATCTATAGGGCTTCAAGCAAACAAGAAAATACACATCCACACACTTCTCGTGGCCGGTGATTTTAAGGCAGGGAAACTGAAATCGGTTTTTACCAGCATGTCACCAGTGCAACTAAAGGCAACAAAACTCCAGATCACCTTTACCCCACACAGAAACCCATACAAGGCTCAAGATCACCTTTACTCCACACAGAAACCCATACAAGGCTCAATATCACCTTTACTCCACACAGAAACCCATACAAGGCTCAAGATCACCTTTACTCCACACAGAAACCCATACAAGGGCTCAATATCACCTTTACTCCACACAGAAACCCATACAAGGCTCAAGATCACCTTTACTCCACACAGAAACCCATACAAGGCTCAATATCACCTTTACTCCACACAGAAACCCATACAAGGCTCAAGATCACCTTTACTCCACACAGAAACCCATACAAGGCTCAATATCACCTTTACTCCACACAGAAACCCATACAAGGCTCAATATCACCTTTACCCCACACAGAAACCCATACAAGGCTCAAGATCACCTTTACTCCACACACAGAAACCCATACAAGGCTCAATATCACCTTTACTCCACACAGAAACCCATATAAGGCTATTCCTCACATTCCCATTGGCAAATCTGATCATAACTCTTTCCTCCTGATTACTGCTTACAAGCAAAAACAGGAAGTACCAATAACGCGCTCAATATGGAAGTGGTCCGATGAAGTGGATGCTAAGCTGTTTCGCTAGCACAGACTGGAATATGTTCCGGGATTCATCTGATAACATTGATGAGTTTACTACATCCGTCACCGGCTTCATTAATATGTGCATCCACAACGTCGTCCCCACAGTGACCGTACGTACATATCCCAACCAGAAAGAATGGATTACAGGCAACATCCGCACTGAGGTAAAGGCTAGAGTAGGGTTGCCCAACCCTCTGGCTGGAGATCTACTGTCCAACCCTAATTTAACACACCTGATTCTACTAAATAGCTGCTCAACAAGACCTTAACTAGCTGAATCAGATATGCTAAATTAGAGTTGGACTGAAAACCTACAGGAGAGTAGATCTCCAGGAAGAGGGTTGGGGAACCCTGGGCTGGAGCTACCACTTTCAAGGAGCGGGACACTAATCTGGATGCTTATAAGAAATCCCACTATGACCTCCGACGAGCCATCAAACAGGCATCAATACAGGACTAAGACTGAATCCTACTATGCCGGCTCTGACAATTGTCAGATGTGGCAGGTTTTGCAAACTATCAGGGATTACAAAGAGAAACTTAGCTGGGAACTGCCCAGTGACGTGAGCCTACCAGATGAGCTTAATGCCTTTAATGCTCACTTCGAGGCAAGCAAAAATTAACCATGCATGAGCGCACCAGCTACTATTGAATTAACATGGTCCACACACACCAACCCAGTCGTGAAGGCAAAACAACGCCACTGAAAAGATTTGGAACGGGCCCTCAGATCCTCAAAAAGTTCTACAGCTGCACCATTGAGAGCATCTTGACTGGCTGCATCACCGCTTGGTCTGGCAACTGCTTGGCATCTGACCACAAGGTGCTAGAGAGCAGTCTAGTGCGTATGGCCCAGTACATCACTGGGGCCGAGCTCCCTGCCATCCAGGACATCTATAGCAGGCGGTGTATACTCCAACCACCCTAGTCATAGACTGTTCTCTCTGCTACCGCACGGCAAGCAGTACCGCTGCACCAAGTCTGGAACCAACAGGACCCTGAACAGATTCTACCTTCAAGCCATAATAATACTAAATAGTCCGGCTAACTATTTGGTTAACTAGCTGCATTAACCCCCCACCCCCACACCTTTGCACTTGATTTAATTTTTGCATTGAAAAAGGTAATTTTCCCACAATTGCAACAGTCATAGGTTTGTGCTTCTCAGAATGCATCTCTCCCTCCTCCATGTCACAGTGGGGAGAAGGAGTGAGAGTCAGCAACCGATAGCCAAACAGGGACAGGCAGCTACTTTAATAGCCGGAATCAACGTAACACAGACTAACGATGACCAAATCATGTTTTTAGAACAATCGATCTACAAGAACGGAAATTACAGACGTAAGCAAAATCAACTCTCTATTCAACTTGGTCATAGTTTGATAGAGAGAAGAAGAAGCTAGGTAGCAGAAAGTTACTCATCAGGCCGTGTCATCACTGTGCTCCCTCTCTGTTTGTTTTCACACACCCATTCTTCATCCTTCTGTTGAGTCACTAACCTGTTGAAGAGGCTCGTCTATGTAGTTGGAGCCAGTCAGTCTCCTGTCTATCTGTATAGGCTTTGGCTCCAGCCTCATCTCATCCAATGTCTGGGAGAGGGGAGAGAGGAGTAAGGATAGTTGTTTTTCTGTGTGTGTGTGTGTGTGTGTGTGTGTGTGTGTGTGTGTGTGTGTGTGTGTGTGTGTGTGTGTGTGGTGTGTGGTGTGTGTGTGGTGTGTGTGTGTGTGTCCTACCTTCAGTATACCCGTTTGCGTGGCCGGAAGATAGGATTGTTCACACCTCTCTAGATGTCTCTCTGAGTTGGTTTTCCCAAACAACAGAGTGACCGCAAAACCACTGGTGAGGAGAGAAGGGGAGGCAGGTGACGGGGTGAGGAGAGAAGGGGAGGCAGGTGACGGGGTGAGGTGAGAAGGGGAGGCAGGTGACGGGGTGAGGTGAGGAGAGGAAGGATGAGGGTGAGGACAGGGGCAAAGAGAGAAGGGAGAGAACAGGTAAACCAGATTTTAAGACAACAAAGATGACAGCCCATTTCATATGAGCACATTTATAAATGACTTCATAACTGAAAAACTTGTTGTATACACTTACCCTCCTACGAAGCAGAAGATATAGAAGGCCAGGTAGAAGACAGCGAAGGGTCCAAATGTGATGAGGAAAAGCACCACTCCTAGACCCCCCCATCCCCACACAGACAGACTGGCCTACAGAGACAGAAAGATTCACTTTTGTTTATTATCTATTTCACTTGTTTTGGCAATGTAAACATACGTTTCCCATGACAATACAGCCCTTTGAAATGAGAGAGAGGGTTCACGTATAATAACAAATCTGCAACAATATCCCATTTTAGCTACATAACACTAG
>NC_074696.1:12426104-12493604 GCF_029448725.1 Salvelinus fontinalis
ACACAGCCTACAGCGCAGGCTAACACGAGCAAGCTAATGCTAGCAGTCTGTCTACGTAACCCAGTCTCCAGCCAATACTGGCACATATCATACATGCTAACAACCTACAATGAGTTAATTCATTACCTCAGGTGATTAGCTTACATCTGAGAAATTATTCAGGCTACTTGAAAGACAGCCAGGCTAACAGCTAAAGCTGGTCCCAAATCTATTCTGCATGAGGATTGTCTTCCAGAGGCTCTAAATTAATTTAGTTTACATTGATTGTTTAGTTGACATTATTCTGATCGTTTTCTGTGAGAGGTAAACGTTCCAGGAGTGCTAAATGAGGTGATACAGGTGTGTGTGTTATATTTCACCTTTATTTAACCAGGTAGGCCAGTTGAGAACAAGTTCTCATTTACAACTGTGACCTGGCCAAGATAAAGCAAAGCAGTGCGACAAAATCAACAGAGTTACACATGGGATACACAAACGTACAGTCAATAACACAATAGAAAAATCTATGTACAGTGTGTGGAAATGTAGAAGATTAGGGAGTTAAGGCAATAAATAGGCCATAGTGGCAAAATAATTCAAATTTAGCATTAACACTGGAGTGATAGATGTGCAGAAGTAGAGATAGTGGGTGCTTAAAGTTAGTGAGGGAGATAAGTCTCCAGCTATTTTTGTAATTGCAGTCATTGGCAGCAGAGAACTGGAAGGAAAGGCGGCCAAAGGAAGTGTTGGCTTTGGGGGTGACCAGTGAAATATACCTGCTGGAGCGCTTGCTACGGGTGGTTGTTGCTATGGTGACCAGTGAGCTGAGATAAGGCGGGGCTTTACCTAGCAGAGACATGTACATGACCTGAAGCCAGTGGGTTTGGCGACGAATATGTAGCGAGGGCCAGCCAACGTGAGCATACAGGTCGCAGTGGTGGGTAGTATATGGGGCTTTGGTGACAAAACGGATGGTACGGTGATAGACTACATCCAATTTGCTGAGTAGTGTTGGAGGCTATTTTGTAAATTGCATCACCGAAGTCAAGGATCGGTAGGATAGCCAGTTTTACGAGGGTATGTTTGGCAGCATGAGTGAAGGAGGCTTTGTTGCGAGATAGGAAGCTGATTCTAGATTTTATTTTGGATTGGAGATGCTTAATGTGAGTCTGCAAGGAGAGTTTACAGTCTAACCAGACTGCCGTAGAAAAATGCTTAAGGAAATTCTCAATTATCGTGGATTTATTGTTGGTGACATTGTTTCCTATTCTCAGAGCAGTGGGCAAATGGGAGGAGGTGCTCTTATTGTCCATGGACTTTACAGTGTCCCAAACTTTTTGGAATTAGTGCTACAGGACACAAATTTCTGTTTGAAAAAGCTAGCCTTTTCTTTCCTAACTGACTGTGTACATTGGTTCCTGACTTCCCTGAAAAGTTGCATATCGCGGGGGCTATTCGATGCTAATACAGTACGCCACAGGATGTGTGTGTGTGTGTGTGTGTGTGTGTGTGTGTGTGTGTGTGTGTGTGTGTGTGTGTGTGTGTGTGTGTCACTCAATGAAGCAGGGCACTCCAGGTGCAGGAAGGAAGGGAGAACTAGACCATGGTTAACACAGACTTGCTCCTGAAAGGAAGTGTACAGTTTACACATTATAGGCCCAGGACAGGACACTCACTGTAGAGCCACCACCCTGCTGAGAGCGATAGAGCCCGGGGTTCAGGTCATCTACACTATAGAGCGATAGAGCCCGGGGTTCAGGTCATCTACACCATAGAGCCCGGGGTTCAGGTCATCTACACTATAGAGCGATAGAGCCCGGGGTTCAGGTCATCTACACTATAGAGCGATAGAGCCCGGGGTTCAGGTCATCTACACTATAGAGCGATAGAGCCCGGGGTTCAGGTCATCTACACTATAGAGCGATAGAGCCCGGGGTTCAGGTCATCTACACTATAGAGCGATAGAGCCCGGGGTTCAGGTCATCTACACTATAGAGCGATAGAGCCCGGGGTTCAGGTCATCTACACTATAGAGCGATAGAGCCCGGGGTTCAGGTCATCTCAACACAAGTTGGATCGAGTGCCTGAGGGATTAAATAACCATCAGTACACTAGGAAGGTTTCTAAGGATACATAGAGTTGAAGTCAGAAGTTTACATACACCTTAGCCAAATACATTTAAACTCAGTTTTTCACAATTCCTGACATATAATCCTAGTAACATTTCCCTGTCTTAGGTCAGTTAGGATCACCACTTAATTTTAAGAATGTGAAATGTCAGAATAATAGAGGATGATTTATTTCAGATTTTATTTCTTCCATCACATTCCCAGTGGGTCGGAAGTTTACATACACTCAATTTGTATATTTAGTAGCTTTGCCTTTAAATTGTTTAACTTGGGTCAAACGTTTTGGGTAGCCTTCCACAAGCTTCCTACAATAAATTGGGTGAATTTTGGCCCATTCCTCCCGACATGGCTGGTGTAACTGAGTCAGGATTGTAGGCCTCCTTGCTCGCACACGCTTTTTCAGTTCTGCCTACAAATTTTCTATAGGATTGAGATCAGGGCTTTGTGATGGCCACTCCAATATCTTGACTTTGTTGTACTTCAGCCATTTTGTCACAACTTTGGAAGTATGCTTGGGGTCATTGTCCATTTGAAAGACCCGTTTGCGACCAAGCTTTAACTTCCTGACTGATGTCTTGAGATGTTGCTTCAATATATCCACATCATTTTCCTGCCTCATGATGTCATCTATTTTGTGAAGTGCCCCAGTCCCTCCTCCAGCAAAGCACCCCCACTACATGATGCTGCCACCCCGTGCTACACAGTTGGGATGGTGTTCTTCAGCTTGCAAGCCTCCCCCTTTTTCATCCAAACATAACGATGGTCATTATGACCAAACAGTTCTATTTTTGTTGACCAGAGGAGATTTCACTAAAAAGTACGATCTTTGTCCCCATGTGCAGTTGCAAACCGTAGTCTGGCTTTTTAATGGCGGTTTTTGAGCAGTGGCTTCTTCCTTGCTGAGCGGCCTTTCAGGTTATGCCGATATAGGACTCGTTTTTACTGTGGATATAGATACTTTTGTACCCGTTTCCTCCAGCATCTTCACAAGGTCCTTCGCTGTTGTTCTGGGATTGATTTTGAACTTTTCGCACCAAAGTACGTTCATCTCTAGGAGACAGAACGCGTCTCCTTCCTGAGCGGTATGACGGCTGCGTGGTCCCATTGGGTTTATTCTTGTGTACTATTGTTTGTACAGATGAACGTCGTACCTTCAGGCATTTGGAAATTGCTCCCAAGGATGATCCAGACTTGTGGAGGTCTACAATGTTTTTTCTGAGGTCTTGGGTGATTTCGTTAGATTTTCCCATGATGTCAAGCAAAGAGGCACTTTGAAGGTAGGCCTTGAAATACATCCACAGGTACATCTCCAATTGACTCAAATGATGTCAATTAGCCTAACAGAAGCTTCTAAAGCTATGACATTTTCTGGAATTTTCCAAGCTGTTTAAAGGCTCAGTCAACTTAGTGTATGTAAACTTCTGACCCACTGGAATTGTGATACAGTTATAAGTGAAATAATCTGTCTGTAAACAATTGTTGGAAAAATGACTTGTGTCATGCACAAAGTAGATGTCTTAACCGACTTGCCAAAACTATAGTTTGTTAACCTCTTTATGATAGGGGACAGCATTTTCACTTTTGGATGAATTGCGTGCCCATAGTGAACTGCCTCCTACTCTGTCCCAGATGCTAATATATGAATAGTATTATTGGATATAGAACACTGAAGTTTCTAAAACTGTTTGAATGATGTCTGTGAGTATAACAGAACTCATATGGCAGGTAAAAACCTGAGAAAAAATCCAAACAGGAAGTGAGAATTCTGAGACTGGTTAATGTTCAACTCATCGCCGATTCAATTCCCTGTAAGATATGGATCTGTTTGCACTTCCTACGCCTTCCACTAGATGTCAACAGTCTGTAGAACGTGGAAGGAAGATTATGCTGTGTTGTAGGGCCAGATGGGAGGTGTTTGAGTCAGTGGTCTGGCAGATTGCCAGTTCCTGGTCACGCGCTTTCCTCATGATATCACCTTGCGTTCCATAACTTCTACAGACATGAAGGAATGCTCCGGTTGGAACTTTATTGGATATATATGATAACAACATCCTGAAGATTGATTTTCTACTTAGTTTGACCAGTTTAGTCGACCTGTTATATAACTTTTTGAAGTTTTCGTCCGAGTTCGCCTGCATTTGAGCGAGCGTTTGGACATGTGCACTAAACATGCTAGAAAAAGTAGCTACTTAGACATAAGTAATGGACATTATCGAACATAACAACGATTTATTGTGGAACTAGGATTTCTGGGAGTGCATTCTGATGAAGATGATCAAAGGTAAGGGAATATTTATGATGTAATTTCGTATTTCTGTTGACTCCAACATGGCGGAGAAATGTTATGTTTGAGCGCCGTCTCAGATTTTTGCTTGGTGTGCTTTTTACGTAAAGTTTTTGAAATCTGACACAGCGGTTGCATTAAGAACAAGTGTATCTTTAATTATATGTAAAACATGTATCTTTCATCAAAGTTTATGATGAGTATTTCTGTTATTTGACGTGGCTCTCTGCAATTTCTCCGGATATTTTGGAGACATTTCTGAACATGGCACCAATGTAAACCGAGATTTGTGGATATAAATATGCACATTATCGAACAAAACATAAATGTATTGTGTAACATGATGTCCTATGAGTGTCATCTGATGAAGATCAAAGGTTAGTGATACATTTTTTCTCTATTTCTGCTGTTTGTGACTACTATCTTTTGCTGGGGAAATGGCTGTGTTTTTCTGTGGCTATGTACTGAGCTAACAATCGTTTGGTGTGCTTTCGCCGTAAATCCTTTTTGAAATCAGACATGTTGGCTGGATTCACAACATGTGTAGCTTTAATTTGGTGTCTTCATGTGTGATTTCATGAAAGATAGATTTTTATAGTAATATATTTGAATTTGGCGCACTACATTTTTTCTGGCTTTTGGCCAAGTGGGACGCTACCGTCCCACATATCCCAGAGAAGTTAACAAGAAATGTGTGGAGTGGTTGAAAAACGAGTCTTAATGACTCCAAACTAAGTGTATGTAAACTTCCGACTTCAACTGTAGGTATTGTTCTCAGTGACATAAATGGCCAAGTTCCCACCAACATATAGTGAACAAAAATATAATTGAAACATGTAAAGTTTTGGTCCCATGTTTCATGACAACAGAAGTGCAATGCTATTTGGCTAACAGCCACACACACAAGTAAATGGGCGTGCAATGAAAAAGCAAGGTATGTTTAGCGAAAACTATGCATTTGCCATCATATTTCTAATGTTTATCATTGAAAGAACGTAGCCAGCTACTTTTTCTAAAGCATTTAACTTCCAACCAGAGGAAAAACTACACCAGCGGAAAGTAAAACTATACCGGAGGAAAGTACAGGAGAAAAGTAGCCATCACATCAGTCAGAGCTGTCTGGATAGAAAAGTAGCCATCACATCAGTCAGAGCTGTCTGGATAGAAAAGTAGCCATCACATCAGTGAGAGCTGTCTGGTGATCCAACGACAATAGCAAAGATATTTCCTGAGTGGAAAAGTGCAACTGAAGCATGAAATGAGTCCTTCCACATGATTTGGACCAAACCCTGACTGAAGCAGAGCAGAATTGACAAAAACAAGCATTTTATATCTGCTTTTACAAGACGCAGCAAGATATGTTTTATCCTTCCTTTTTTGCGCGAAAAAAAACATGCCCCTTGAGACACTAGAACTAGTGATGTACCAATATGACATTTTTGGCCAATACCGATATCCAATATTTTCCTTGCCAAAAACCCGATACCGATATTTAAAAAAAATTGCGGCCTTTTAAGAATTTTAGTACAGTTAAATAGTTAACACACACACACACAGCGGTGCAAGAGGCGTCACTACAGTCCCTGGTTCGAATCCAGGCTGTATCACATCCGGCCGTGATTTGGAGTCCCATAGGGCGGTGCACAATTGGCCCAGCGTCATCCGGGCCGTCATTGTAAATAAGAAATTGTTCTTAACCTGTTCTGGCTGCACGCTGAATATTGAAAAAACTGGAAAATGTGTGCACATTTTCAAACGGCCTCCTAAGAAACTTTTTATTTTCCAATATGCATATATTTACTACTGTTGGATAGATAACAGTCTGTAGTTTCTAAAAAGGTTTGAATTGTTTCTCTAAGTCGAACAGAAATATTTTTACAGCCATTTTCCCAGCCGAATTGAGTTTCCCAAAATGCGATGTGTCTCTTTAAGACCTTCTCTATAAAAGGCCATTTGACTTGGGACCATAGAGACACGTCAGAGGCGTACCTCAGACTGTAATGCGGAAGTGAGAATTGAAAGGGGTCGAATATCTCGTCCCTGGACTGAATAACAGAACTTCTTGTGAGACATGCGCAGTTAAAATAAAAATCCGGGCGCGAAGGATAATTTGATCTCGGCTTCTGGAACAAGGTAGATAACTTTGAATATGATGCCTGACTACGATATTATTTGCTACATGTCACAAAATCATCCTAAAGGTTGTTTTTTCAATATACTTTAATTATATTATTGCAATTTATTCTGGACTTTAGATGTGAAACGACGGAAGAATTTTTTGAAGAAACGCTTTCTGGCGCAGCAATGCTACCGTGCTAGCTAACCAAAGAGGGGAATCCTTCGTTCTGGAACCCAACTAAAGACTCTACTGGACATTGGACCCCGTTACAACATTCTGATGGAGTACCAAGAAAGATAAGACCCAATTTGGGATGCTTTTTCATATATATGTCGAACTGTTGAATGCTAACGCTGCTAACTATGCTAGGCTAGCGCTTGACTAGAATCAATGCTGCCTTATGCTAGCTTATGATGTTAGCTAATATAACGATATATTGTGTTTTCGCTGTAAAACACTTCAAAAATCGGAAATGTTGTCTGTATTCACAAGATATCTGTCTTTCATTAGTTATCCACCATATGTTTTTCTGAAATGTTTTATGAGGTGTAATTAGTAGCCGACGTTGGTGTATGTATTTTCTCTGGCTACTCCCGGCTGGATTCAGACTCTAGCTATGTGTTAGCATTTTTGGGTAGCATCAATGTAAAACAGATTTATAGCTAAAATATGCACTTTTTATGAACAAAACATAGATTTATTGTGTAACATGTTATATGACTGTCATCTGAGGTCGTTTTTTCTGGGCTCTTTAGGTTGGTTTTAGTTTATTTCGGTTGGTTGTGCATGCTACTTCAATCATAATTCATACTTCATAATCATAATTCATACGTGTCTGTCCACTTTTGTATTTGGTGGTGAGCTAACATAAATATATGTGGTGTTTTCTCTGTAAAACATTTAAAAAATCGGACATGTTGGCTGGATTGACAAGATGTTTATCTTTCAAATGCTGTATTGGACTTGTTAATGTGTAAAAGTTAAATATTTTTAAAAAATAGATTTTGAATTTCGCGCTCTGCAGCTGTTGTCATTTTCGGTCCGAGGTCGGGCTTGCACCCCAAACAGGTTAACTGACTTTCCTAGTTAAATAAAAGTTACACACACACAAGAGTTATTTGTTGGCATTTACATATGTCCCCATTACCTGTGAAACATAATCAAAACATTTTTCACCTACTTGCTGTGTTGTTTCGTTCTTCATTTTGTTCAGTCATTTCATTCTCAACCAGGTTTTCTACGGAACGTCGTCTGGGTCTTTGCGTGTCAAATAACACTATTTGACGTGTCAAATAAGCTTGTTGACCAATCAGGACCTGAATATGACTGCACGTCACAATTTAATGCGTTCATTAATTTTTTACGTAGTTATTACACATTGACTACACTATCACTCGTATTTCATGTGTCATAATTCATCGATACGTATGCTATGATGCTGGTAAAGTCTCGTGCACCTACAGTGCTGGTCATAAAAAAAGCTAGCTAGTTCATGGATGCAAACAATGTTCTTCCCCAAAAACATAGCAAAACGACAATATAGTTAGCTAGGTGTCATCATCTAAAATAACCCTAATTTATAAGACAGTTCTTATTTGATTAATGGTGGTCGGATCCATCTATGTGAAGCTAGCCACAATAAGGATTAGCCACAAGTGGACTTTGTGGTTAGCCTTTAAAATAAAAGTATGGCATAATTCTACTTTTTGTATTAATTTGAATCACTGTCAATGACATACTTTTACTTTGAAGGCAAACCGCAAATTCCACTATTGTGCCTAATCCTTATCGTGGCTAGCTTCACAACACATAACCCGGTCTGGTCGAGCATCACTAGCCAGATGAAGCTAGCTGGCTGCATATAACATTAGCTTTGGACAACAGGGTTAAGTAGCTGGCTTGCTATTTATTTTCATGAACTGAAGTTCAATTTCAATAGGCGAACAACAAGTGGCAACCTAACTAATACTTACAAGGATTCCTAAATCATTGCTAAGAATAATGAAAATGACTGCAGTTTCTATCAGTCATTGTTTTTAGGCTGGTTGTATTGGTGCTAGCTAGGTACCAAGCTAAAGCTAACTACCACAGAAGTTGCAGTCGAACAAATTATGCTTTATTACCAACGCGGTATTGTAAACACATCGATCGTGGCCGGTGTCTGCAGACTTTTTTGTACAGCTTTGACAGTGCTACTATATTTTTTGACATGCAAAGACCCAAACGGCATTCCATAGTATGTATGTCGTGAAGCTAATAGCAGTGACGCTATTACTGTGTAACTCCGGTAGGGCAACATCTGAAAATAGCGCACTTGGTAGTGTTTACCTGTGCTCGACCAGTCGGTCGAAAGCCAACATCACCCACGACAGAGAACGGTTGATTTTTAAGAGCAATGAATTCTATTATTTTGGTGTTAATGGATTTCGCCTTTGAGTTGTCTCGCTGAAATTCTATCTTTCAAATAACTGCTTGACTTGTTAACTGCTCGATCTACACAGCAGACATTGTGGGCTAGGTTAAGAATACTGTGTTGCACGTGTAGTCCCAACATTTTACGTGGCGTCATTACGCCATGTACCTACGTTATATAGGTGTGCATGGGTGCTTTGACATCGGTTAACATCGGCATTAAACTAGACGTCGGGCAGATACCGATGTTGGCATTTTTAGCTAATGTCAGCCGATTCCGATATGTTCACCGATATATCGTGCATCCCTAACTAGAACCACGGAGTTTCTGAACACGGAGGTTCAACATCGCAAGACTTCCAGGAACGCTGCAGACCAGACTGAGGTTTGAGGCTTGAGAAGTCAAAAACGATTTCTTAGTAATTTTGTCCTAATGCAAAGGCACAGCCTAGATTCTGGCCGATGTCACTCCTACTGACACTGTTACATTGTCATCAAAAATAATGTTCAACATGCGCAGTCCAGCTCGAGACGACCGTTAGACCCAATGACCTGTTTCTACCCATGAACTGAATATTGAGTATTTTTGTTATTTTTTTACATTTGGAAATAAATAGCGCTCCTTCTGTGCACTGCCGGTAATACCGTAGAACCTGGTAAGGTACAGCAACAGTATGGAATATCAGAATAACAGCCAAACCTAGTCTAGAGATCATGACTCAGCGTGTCAGAACCATAGCAACAGTGTTCTAGAATGTGTTGAAACATGGCCACTCCTCTGTCACAGTAACAATAGAACCTAAATCCTATAGATCAGTATTTTGAGGACAGTCATAGCCGCCCACTACTACTACTACTCTAAATCCTATAGACCAGTAGTCTGAGGACAGTCATAGCCGCCTACTACTACTGCTACTGCTACTGCTACTGCTACTGCTACTGCTACTGCTACTGCCTGCTACTGCCTGCTACTGCCTGCTACTGCCTGCTACTGCCTGCTACTGCATATCCTATAGACCAGTAGTCTGAGGACAGTCATAGGACAGTCACTACTACTGAGAATGAACAGAAAGCCAGAACAGTGACAGACTACAAGCTACTCCAATGTACTGTATTAGTTATGACTGCACCACACAGTACACAAGCATGTACACGCACACACGAGTATCCGTGGTCTGTTCAAAAGACTGGTCATGTGATGGATGTAATGGAATGTTTAGAGGATTCCAGAACATGGTGTCCCCGTTCCACACACACACAGTGGATGGGTCCTGACCTTTCCAGAGGTCAGGGTGATGGTGTTGACTAATACAGCAGTATTTCCAGCTATAAGCATCACACTAGGCAAGAGATAGCAGCAGAATACTCTGAATCCTTCCAGCTTACACTGTTTTAACATCAACACCATCTGTTTTAATCAACCACACTGGACCGAGCCGGGCTATCCCTACACAACTTTATATTACACAAACACACACACACACACACACAATACACACACAATACACACACGGAAACGCACACGGGCAGCGTTACCCCTCACTCACAGAATCATACAGCCTTGTCAATGTCTTCCTGCTCACACATTCACCTGAGAGTAAACAAGACAATGGCCAAATAACAACAGAGCATTCTGACTTCTACAGGTCGTTGACCTGGTGCTACAGCCTACTACATTACATTATTACACACAGGGGAATGTAAAAACATTATGCTGCATCCGACACACACTAGCTAAGGGACTGGGCTGTCACTAACGGTAGGCTAAATCTCAAAATGCTACCCTAGACTAGTTCTGGTGAGAAGTAGCATATTAGTAGGCTGTCATGTGAGACGACCTAAAAACATGTCACTCTCCCTGACTGAGGAATGAACATGCCCGGTCACTAGTCAGAGCCTCCTACTGCTAACACCACCAGCCGGTCCAACACACATTTTTGATCGTAAGGTTCACCTTGTATTTAATTATTTATGTATTTATTTATCAGACAGTCAGGGTCTTTATACCACAAATAGCAGGGATAAGGAGGCCTCTCCATATTCACGAGGTGCCTGGCTGCTAGTAGATGTCCTTGACTTGACACACACACACGTACACATAATGGTGTTAGCGGGTCCATATCAGCAGGCCAGAGCTGGGTTATCACAGTGTTGCCGTCACAGTGGAGCCTCCAGGGAACAGTCACGGTCTGAATACGAGGACAGACAGTTAGTCATGATATTATTGGTGGCTAGCCTTCCATATTCTGATCGAGGCTAACCTTATCAGCATTAAGAGCAGACATGCAGGGACGGGCTAGTGGGAGAGAATACAAATTAAAACAGTAGCTCGGCACACTGAGTCAGTCATCAGCCACAACAAATCAAAAACAACAGAAATGTGCGTAACAATTCTGTTCATGTCTTCCGTGATAATGTAGGGTACCAAGAAGGTCCAGGGAAACTATTCCAACAGAAATGGGTGAGAGAAGGCTGAATAAATATTCCTCTCTGCCCACAATAGACTCAGTCAAGTCTCACCTATAGCTATCTGTGGTCACGCCTGGCTGTCTCGTCTCTCATACTGACACTGTATAGTGTCCATCCTTCAGCTAGAGAATGACAGGGCTTACTAAACCACGACAGGGTTAACTTTTACTATTTACAGGCTGAGGTAGCTGATCCAATACTCCACTGGCTTAACACAGAGGGGATTGGTCAGTCAGCGTACAGTCCTAAATGTGCAACAGAAACTGCCCTGAGCCAAAAAGACTGAGTAGGACCTCCATTCCCTTGCTAGCACACTGGTCAACAGGCTAGTGGAGACCAGAGAGGATGATACAGGTGTCTGACATCAGAGGACGAGATCCAACGGTTCCAAACGCAAGAGGAGGGTTCGAAATGAGAGTGAAGGGTTACAAAGCAAGAGCAAAAGAGTTTTAAAGCTAGAATCCTCAGTCGCAACTAGGGTTGCAAAGGGTCGAAAACTTTCCAGGAAATTTCGGGAAAATTTTCCGTGGGAAGTTAAGCCCAGGAATTTGGGGAATTTTGCTTAAATTCATCAAAAAAAAGTTAGCTTATAACAGTGAACCTTTTTTGTGGGATACACAAGGCAATTCTAGGTCTTGTGGCATATTTTAGTTAAACTATCCCCAATTCAATGGAATTGCAACCCTCTGCATACACAGTCCACTCTTCCTTCACATGTACAGCTGATTCTCAAGATCTTGCACATTAATGAGATGCTATTGAGCCCACACTACTACACAGTCTGAGCCAAGGACTACATGCTTTCTGGTAAATTTGGATTACAACACTGGGTGGGGTGAATATATGTGACATACATGATTTTTTGTTAACTCTTAAATAGTAGCCTACAACAAAATGGGCTTAAAACCTGTTAAGGATGGGGGCGCTGTTGAGACTATTTATGCTAATCGTGTAATTTTTGAAACGGCTTCCCACAAAATCCTTGATCGTACAATATGCATATTATTATTATTATTGGATAGAAAACAGTCTATAGTTTCTATAGGAGTTGAAATTTTGTCTCTAAGTGGAACAGAGCCCATTCTACAGCAATTTCCCTGACATGGAGTCAGATTTCAGAAATTTTGGCCACTGTTCTGGAGTCAGTTAAAAGGGCACTGTTTTTGCTATGACTATACGGACACTGCTTACGTCTTCCCCTGGATGCCTTTACGTGATGACGATTTCAATGGGGTCGATTGCGCGTTCACAGGCACTATAAATTAAAAAACCCTGTAGCTAGCAAGTCTTTTCTTGGTGCGTAACGCGCGTGGAGGACACCGACCCGCTCCTGTTCCAAGCGTTAGTTTAGCCTGTTATATTTCTCCGGTCATCTTTTTACTCGTTATAGGAGTTAAAAACATCCTAAGGTAGTTAATTTAAAGCGTTTTATAGCAATTTATATCCGTTTAGTGCGATTTTGGGACATTTATTTTTGAAACGCTGTGAATAGCTGGGCACGCTTTTCAGTTCATCCCGAACGCAGTTGGCATTTCCACATGGCAAGAGGACAGCTTTCCACCAAAAGACGATTACTCCCAAGAAAGGATCCTTTGCCCAAGATACTGATGGAAGAACAGCTCAAAGTAGGACATTTTTATTATGATAAATCGTGTTTCTGTCGAAAAATGTTAGTGGCTTAGGACGCCATGTTTTTTGACGTAGCTTCGCTTGGCGCAAACTGTATTGAAAAGTAAGGATAATTTAAAAAATGTAATTCCGCAATTGTATTAAGAATTAAATTGTCTATCAATCCCTGTCCACCCTATATTTTTTAGTCACGTTTATGAGTATTTATGTATAAGAGTAGATCACTGTCTAAGTGGCGCAAGGACATTTTCTGACCAGCTGAGCTACATTTCACATTGTCTAACCATGATTTTGGTGGCTAAATATAAACATTTTCGATCAAACTCTATATGGATTGTGTAATATGATGTTACAGGAGTGTCATCGGAAGAATTCTGAGAAGGTTAGTGAAAAAATTAATATATTTTGGCGATGTTGACTTTTATCGCTCACTTTGGCTAGAATCAATGCTGGGCTGCTATGTGCTATGTGCTATGCTAATATAACGATTTATTGTGTTTTCGCTGTAAGACACTTAGAAAATCTGAAATATTGTCTGTATTCACAGGATCTGTGTCTTTCGATTAGTGTATGCTGTGTATTTTTACGAAATGTTTGATGATTAGTAGTTAGGTAAACACGTTGCTCATTGTAATTATTCTAGTCCATTTGTGACGGTGGGTGCAATTGTAACCTATGCCATCTACCTGAAATATGCACTTTTTTCTAACAAAACCTATCCCATACCATAAATATGTTATCAGACTGTCATCTGATGAGTTTTTTTGTTGGTTAGGGGCTATAAATATCTTAGTTTAGCCGAATTGGTGATAGCTACTGGTGTTGGTGGACAAATAAAAGATGGTGGATTATGCTAATGTGTTTTTAGGTAATAGATGTACATCTTTACATATTGTGTCTTCCCTGTAAAACATTTTAAAAATCGGACATGTTGACTGGATTCACAAGATCTGTGTCTTTCATTAGCTGTATTGGACTTTAATGTGTGAAAGTTAAATATTTAAAAAAAAAATTTTTTTTAAATTTCGCGGCACTGGTTTTTCAGTGGGGGGGGGGGGGGGGGGGGTGCCGCTAGCGGCACGCTCATCCTAGACAGGTTAAATAATTTCTTCTTTTATAAAAATATTTTTTGATTTTACCCTCTTTTCTCCCCAATTTCATGGTATCCAATTGTTAGGTATTACTATCTTGTCTCATCGCTACAACTCCCGTACGGGCTCGGGAGAGACGAAGGTCGAAAGCCATGCGTCCTCCGAAAACACAACCCAACCAAGCCGCACTGCTTCTTAACACAGCGCGCCTCCAACCCGGAAGCCAGCCGCACCAATGTGTCGGAGGAAACACCGTGCACCTAGCTACCTTGGTTAGCGCGCACTGCACCCGGCCCGCCACAGGAGTCGCTGGTGCACGATGAGACAAGGATATCCCTACCGGCCAAACCCTCCCTAACCCGGACGACGCTAGGCCAATTGTGCGTCGCCCCACGGACCTCCCGGTCGTGGCCGGCAGCGAGAGAGCCTGGGTGCGAACCCAGAGTCTCTGGTGGCACAGCTAGCGCTGCAGTGCCCTAGACCACTGCGCCACCCGGGAGGCCGGCTTAAGCTGTTTGGGCTGCAAGCTGAATATTGAAAAAACTGGAAAATGTGTGCACATTTTCAAACGGCCTCCTAAGAAACTTTTTATTTTCCAATATGCATATATTTACTACTGTTGGATAGATAACAGTCTGTAGTTTCTAAAAAGGTTTGAATTGTTTCTCTAAGTCGAACAGAAATATTTTTACAGCCATTTTCCCAGCCGAATTGAGTTTTCCAAAATGCGATGTGTCTCTTTAAGACCTTCTCTATAAAAGGCCCTTTGACTTAGGACCATAGGGACACGTCACAGGCGTTCGTCAGGCTGTAATGCGGAAGTGAGAATTGAAAGGAGTCGAATATCTCGTCCATGGACTGAATAACACACCTTCTTGTGAGACCTGCGCAGTTAAAAAAAAATTCCGGGCGCGAAGGATAATTTGGTCTCGGCTTCTGGAACAAGGTAGATAACGGTGAATATGATGTGTGACTACGATATTATTTGATACATGTCACAAAATCATCCTAAAGTATGTTTTTTCAATATACTTTAATTATATTATTGCAATTTATTCTGGACTTTAGATGTGATACGACGGAAGACTTTTTTGAAGAAACGCTGTGTAGCGCTGCAATGCTATCGTGCCTGCTAACCAAAGAGGGAAATAATTCGTTCTGGAACCCAACTAAAGACTCTACTGGACATTGGACCCCGTTACAACATTCTGATGGAATATCAAGAAAGATAAGACCCAATTTGGGATGCTTTTTCATATATCTGTCGAACTGTTGTATGCTAACTCTGCTAACTGTGCTAGGCTAGCGCTTGACTAGAATCAATGCTGCCTTATGCTAGCTTATGTTGTTAGCTAATATAACGATATATTGTGTTTTCGCTGTAAAACACTTCAAAAATCGGAAATGTTGGCTTTATTCACACGATATCTGTCTTTCATTAGTTATCCACCATATGTTTTTCTGAAATGTTTTATGAGGTGTAATTAGTAGCCGACGTTGGTGTATGTATTTTCTCTGGCTACTCCCGTCTGGATTCAGACTCTAGATATGTGTTAGCATTTTTGGGTAGCATCAATGTAAAACTGATTTATAGCTAAAATATGCACTTTTTATGAACAAAACATAGATTTATTGTGTAACATGTTATATGACTGTCATCTGAGGTCGTTTTTTCTGGGCTCTTTAGGTTGGTTTTAGTTTATTTCGGTTGGCTTGTGCATGCTACTTCAATCATAATTCATACTTCATATTCATATCCATACGTGTCTGTCCACTTTTGTATTTGGTGGTGAGCTAACATAAATATATGTGGTGTTTTCTCTGTAAAACATTTAAAAAATCGGACATGTTGGCTGGATTGACAAGATGTTTATCTTTCAAATGCTGTATTGGACTTGTTAATGTGTAAAAGTTAAATATTTTTAAAAAATAGATTTTGAATTTCGCGCCCTGCAGCTGTTGTCATTTTCGTCCGATTTCGGGCTTGCAGCCCAAACAGGTTAAATAATTTCTAACTTACCAATTTCTGCTAGTTAGTTTTTGCCACCATGTGGGTTTTAGCTTGCCTGCTAACTGAGGAGTGTTAATTCACCTGTTTCCATACATGTTTTTATTTTATTTTTTATTATCTTACAAAGGAGTTGTTTAATCTAACTGCTTAACTATTTACCTGTACATGAAATTGTATTTGTTTTTTTTTAACACATTCTTTCTAATCTTTACAGGAAAATGCCATGGGAACTATCTGATGTGTGGAGACATTTCACTGCAGCTAATGTAGAAGGAAAAGCTGTGTACATTTGCAAAAACTGTGCCAAATCATGTGAAGAATGCAACAAAGATGCAGAATCATCTGGCCAAGTGCATAAAGTTCCCTCAGTGCTCACAACAAGCAACCTCTGACAAAAGTCCCTCTACTTCTATTCGAGGTGAAAATGCTCAAAGGCAATGTGTATTGGAAGAGATTTCTGAATGTTCTTCTCCCAGCATACACCCCTCCAACCAGACATGCTTTATCTACACATTTGCTGGATGCAGAGTTCAACAAAGTTCAAGTGAAGGTCAAGCAAATCATAAAGAAAGCAGACTGTATTGCAATCATCTCTGATGGGTGGTCGAATGTTCGTGGGCAAGAAATAATTAACTACATCATCTCCACCCCTCAACCAGTATTCTACAAGAGCGCAGACAAGGGACAACAGACACACCGGTCTCTACATTGCAGATGCGCTGAAGGCAGTCATCAATGACCTTGGACCACAGAAGGTATTTTCACTGGTGACAGACAATGCTGCGAACATGAAGGCTTCTTGGTCTAAAGTGGAGGAGTTCTACCCTCACATCACACCCATTGGCTGTGCTGCACATGCATTGAACCTGCTCCTCAAGGACATCATGGCACTGAAAACAATGGATACACTCTACAAGAGAGCCAAGGAAATGGTTAGGTATGGGAAGGGTCATCAAGTTATAGCAGCAATCTACCTCACCAAGCAAAGTGAGAAGAATAAGAGCACCACATTGAAGCTGCCCAGCAACACCCGTTGGGGTGGTGTTGTCATCATGTTTGACAGTCTTCTGGAGGGGAAGGACCTCTCCAAGAAATGGCCATATCACAGTCTGCCGATATGGACAGCCCCATCAAGAGGATCCTCCTGGATGATGTATTTTGGGAGCCTGAAACCTATAGCAGTAGCCATTGCACATAATGAGGGAGACAATGCCATCCTGTCTGATGTTCAGACTCTGCTTGCAGATGTAAGAGAAGAAATCCGTACTGCCCTGCCCACTTCACTGTTGCTCCAAGCAACAAGAAACTACAGTTCTGAAATACATCAAAAAGCCTGAAGCCCATACATGCCGCAGCGTACATGTTGGACCCCAAGTATGCTGGCAAGAGCATCCTGTCTGGTGCATAGATCAACAAGGGCTATGGTTTCATCAATACCGTGTCTCGCCACCTTGGCCTGGAAGAGGGCAAGGTTCTTGGCAGTCTGGCGAAGTACACTTCCAAGCAAGGGCTTTGGGATGGTGCAATAGGATGCAAGATGGCAGTCGTGCCAACATCTCATCAGCCACCTGGTGGAAGAGACTTTGTGGATCTGAGGCTCTTTCCCCTGTTGCCTCATTCATGCTCCATATCCCACCATCATCAGCCGCCTCAGAGCACGCAACAGGCTGACCAATACAAGAGTTGAAAAATCGGTGGCAATCCGGGCAAATGTAAAGATTTTTGAGCCTGACAGCGAGCCATCCTCAACAAGGTTGGAAAGTGACAGTGAAGATGAGGCCTCAGAGTCTGATGTTCAAGAGGTGGACATTGAGGAGGTCCACAGAGAAGACATGGAAGCCTGAGGGGAAGACAACCAAAGCTTTAGTTTCTAGACTATCATTTTACAGATATATGTTGAAAAAGTTTTGGGGAGAGTCAACTCATTTAAAGTTAAAGTTAAATTCGGAACTAAATTGCTTTTTTTAAATTTCTATTGGAAGGATTTAATAATTTGCAATTATGTCTACTTATGAAAAGGTAAAAGGTTTATATTTCTGTCTCCATATGATATGATAAATATATCCAATGCAAAAAACATTACATTTAAATGGTATTAATATTAATTTGCATACATTTTCATTAATTCCCATATAATCCCGTTAATTCCCATATATTCCCGTTAATTCCCATATATTCCCGTTAATTCCCATATATTCCCGTTAATTCCCATGGAAAGCTTCCACCTCTGAATAACACTAGTTGCAACATCCATTTTATGACTTACACGTAATGATATATACAGTTGAAGTCGTAAGTTTACATAAACCTTAGCCAAATACATTTAAACTCAGTTTTTCACAATTCCTGACATATAATCCTAGTAAATATTCCTGTTTTAGGTCAGTTAGGATCACCACTTTATTTTAAGAATGTGAAATGTCAGAATAATAGTAGAGAGAATGATTTATTTCAGCTTTTATTTCTTTCATCACATTCCCAGTGGGTCAGAAGTTTACATATACTCAATTAGTATTTGGTAACATTGTCTTGAAATTGTTTAACTTGGGTCAAACGTTTTGGGTAGCCTTCCACAAGCTTCCCACAATAAGTTGGGTGAATTTTGGCCCATTCCTCCTGACAAAGCTGGTGTAACTGAGTCAGGATTGTAGGCCTCCTTGCTCGCACACGCTTTTCAGTTCTACCCACAAATTTTCTATAGGATTGAGATCAGGGCTTTGTGATGGCCACTCCAATACTTGGACTTTGTTGTCCTTAAACCATTTTTCTACAACTTTGGAAGTATGCTTGGGGTCATTGTCCATTTGGAAGACCCATTTGCAACCAAACTAACTTCCTGACTGATGTCTTGAGATGTTGCTTCAATATATCCACAAAATTTTCCATCCTCATGTTGCCATCTATTTTGTGAAGTGCACCAGTCCCTCTTGGAGCAAAGCACCCCCACAACATGATGCTGCCACCCCCTGTGATTCACGGTTGGGATGGTGTTCTTTGGCTTGCAAGCCTCCCCCTTTTTCCTCCAAACATAATGATGGTCATTATGGCCAAACAGTTCTATTTTTGTTTCATCAGACATTTCTCCAAAAAGTATGGTCTTTGTCACCATGTCCAGTTGCGAACCGTAGTCTGGCTTTTTTATGGCGGTTTGGAGCAGTGAGCCGAGAAGGGGGTGGGGGCGGGGAGTTACTAATGTTGGCAAGGGGTTAGGGTTTAGTGAGGGGTTAGGGTTTAGTGAGTGAGGGGTTAGGGTTTAGTGGGAGTGAGTGAGGGGTTAGGGTTTAGTGGGAGTGAGTGACGGGTTAGGATTTAGTGAGTGAGGGGTTAGGGTTTAGTGAGAGTGAGTGAGGGAGGGGTTAGGGGTTAGGGTTTAGTGAGTGAGGAATTGACTCCGCACATTAAAGCTCTCCTCTGAGAAAGTGAGTGGATATCCCAGAGAAAGTGAAGGGAGCTGGGCTGGGGGGGGCTCAGTCAGGCCTCAGAATGATGATGTATACTGGGCTCAATGCTCATGCTTCCCCCATAGACTGTGGACTGTTAAAGCTTTCTAGGTTGACCCCAGGCTGATGAAGGCCGCGTGTGCGGAGGAGCAACTCTGATGGACTGGCGCCTCCCTGTCACTAAGCTCTGATTAAGACAGATGAATGAGATTTAGCTGTGAGAGGAACACATCTCAGTGAGGATCTATATTACACTAACACCAGTTACACCACAACAACAATCTCCCTTCAGTCTGCCTGGACACTGTGCTGTGGGTTGTATTCAGTCAGGCACCGGCACACTGTAGCAGGGTTGTCCCCCGGCACGGTGGTTGTCCCCCGGCACGGTGGTTGTCCCCCGGCACGGTGGTTGTCCCCCGGCACGGTGGTTGTCCCCCGGCACGGTGGTTGTCCCCCGGCACGGTGGTTGTCCCCAGGCACGGTGGTTGTCCCCAGGCACGGTGGTTGTCCCCAGGCACGGTGGTTGTCCCCAGGCACGGTGGTTGTCCCCAGGCACGGTGGTTGTCCCCAGGCACGGTGGTTGTCCCCAGGCACGGTGGTTGTCCCCAGGCACGGTGGTTGTCCCCAGGCACGGTGGTTGTCCCCAGGCACGGTGGTTGTCCCCAGGCAGGGTGGTTGTCCCCCAGCACGGTGGTGAAGGTGACCTTAAAAAGTGATCAAAAGACTCCAGCCACCAAAGTCTCTCTGCTACCACACAGCAAGCGGTAGCGATGCACCATGTCTGGAACCAACAGGACCCTGAACAGCTTCTACTCCCAAGCTTATAAGACTTCTAAATAGTTAGTCGCTATTGGTGGACATTTTAACTATCTGCATAGACCCTTATTGCACTAACTCTTTTGACTCATCACAAACACTGCTGCTACTATTTATTATCTATCCTTTACCCCTACCTACAGTATACTGCTGTTACTGTCTATTATCTATCCTGTTGTCTAGTCACTTTACCCCTACCTACAGTATACTGCTGTTACTGTCTATTATCTATCCTGTTGTCTAGTCACTTTACCCCTACCTACAGTATACTGCTGTTACTGTCTATTATCTATCCTGTTGTCTAGTCACTTTACCCCTACCTACAGTATACTGCTGTTACTGTCTATTATCTATCCTGTTGTCTAGTCACTTTACCCCTACCTACAGTATACTGCTGTTACTGTCTATTATCTATCCTGTTGTCTAGTCACTTTACCCCTACCTACAGTATACTGCTGTTACTGTTTATTATCTATCCTGTTGTCTAGTCACTTTACCCGTACCTATATGTACATACTGCATCTCCCTCCAATACCTCTTACCCCTGCACATCGACTCAGACCTGGTAGTCTACCACCTGTTATTTACGAAGCATGTGACAAATAAAATGGGATTTGATTATATGCCTCCGGAGTTCGACCCAGGTCATTGAAACAGTGACTTGTTAAGAGGGTTTGAGAAACAGAAAGGAACCGCCTGTAACAGGGTTGTGATATCTGGCACAACACCATGCTCTCTCCCTCCTCCATAACACCCCAGATTAACTGGAGACAATGCGCCACAGCCTTACCTTACCTAGAGGTCATATATTGACCTGCTAGTAATCAGAGTGTTACATATTATTAGCAGTTAGTGAGAACAAGCAGATACAGTGGAGCTATTAGATACAATCTCACAGCAGAGAGATGTTACATAGGAGAGGGACTTTATCAGCAGATATAACTAGATTAGATGAGGCCCACTACACTAGGGATGTAACGGTACAGTGGGCCCACGGTTCAGTATGCATCACGGTTTGTGGGCCACGGTACGGTTTCGGTTTCTTTAGATTTAAGAAAAGTGTGCGCTTGTATGACTCTCATACAGGGGAGGAGTTAACAATACAAAGCTCTTCATCTCCCAGACCAGTACATAGTGAACCGTCACGGAGCGGTAGCTTCCAGTACATAGTGAACCGTCACAGAGAGGTAGCTTCCAGTACATAGTGAACCGTCACAGAGAGGTAGCTTCCAGTACATAGTGAACCGTCACAGAGAGGTAGCTTCCAGTACATAGTGAACCGTCACAGAGAGGTAGCTTCCAGTACATAGTGAACCGTCACAGAGAGGTAGCTTCCAGTACATAGTGAACCGTCACAGAGAGGTAGCTTCCAGTACATAGTGAACCGTCACAGAGAGGTAGCTTCCAGTACATAGTGAACCGTCACAGAGAGGTAGCTTCCAGTACATAGTGAACCGTCACAGAGAGGTAGCTTCCAGTACATAGTGAACCGTCACAGAGAGGTAGCTTCCAGTACATAGTGAACCGTCACAGAGAGGTAGCTTCCAGTACATAGTGAACCGTCACAGAGAGGTAGCTTCCAGTACATAGTGAACCGTCACAGAGAGGTAGCTTCCAGTACATAGTGAACCGTCACAGAGAGGTAGCTTCCAGTACATAGTGAACCGTCACAGAGAGGTAGCTTCCAGTACATAGTGAACCGTCACAGAGAGGTAGCTTCCAGTACATAGTGAACCGTCACAGAGAGGTAGCTTCCAGTACATAGTGAACCGTCACAGAGAGGTAGCTTCCAGTACATAGTGAACCGTCACAGAGAGGTAGCTTCCAGTACATAGTGAACCGTCACAGAGAGGTAGCTTCCAGTACATAGTGAACCGTCACAGAGAGGTAGCTTCCAGTACATAGTGAACCGTCAGAGAGGTAGCTTCCAGTACATAGTGAACCGTCACAGAGAGGTAGCTTCCAGTACATAGTGAACCGTCACAGAGAGGTAGCTTCGAGTACATAGTGAACCGTCACAGAGAGGTAGCTTCGAGTACATAGTGAACCGTCACAGAGAGGTAGCTTCGAGTACATAGTGAACCGTCACAGAGAGGTAGCTTCGAGTACATAGTGAACCGTCACAGAGAGGTAGCTTCGAGTACATAGTGAACCGTCACAGAGAGGTAGCTTCCAGTACATAGTGAACCGTCACAGAGAGGTAGCTTCCAGTACATAGTGAACCGTCACAGAGAGGTAGCTTCCAGTACATAGTGAACCGTCACAGAGATGTAGCTTCGAGTACATAGTGAACCGTCACAGAGAGGTAGCTTCGAGTACATAGTGAACCGTCACAGAGAGGTAGCTTCGAGTACATAGCGAACCGTCACAGAGAGGTAGCTTCGAGTACATAGCGAACCGTCACAGAGAGGTAGCTTCGAGTACATAGTGAACCGTCACAGAGAGGTAGCTTCGCGTACATAGCGAACCGTCACAGAGAGGTGACTACATTACTGGTAGATAGTGCAACACACCACCGTGCTCACTTACATGCAAAAAAACACTGCGAGTTCAGACGATAGAGAAATGCACTGAGTAGGGCTGCTGAGATAACAATTCCCCATTCCCCGTGACATGCAATCATACCTGATCTATACAATACATATCTATTTTGGACTTGAAACTGGTCTGATTCCTATTTCAAAGGTGAAAAAATGGAGTTGGATAGAAACTGACTTAACCCCTTCAAAAGCCTGATGATAACTGTAGCTACTTTGCATGTAGCTAGCTAGAGAGCTAGAATAAACATTGTTTAAGGGTTGCAAAAGCACAGGCATACACAACATACATAGCCCACACAACATACATAGCCCACACAACATACATAGCCCACAAACTAGACCAGTAGTGACAGTTCCAGTTGTAAGCCAGATAATGATGGGGGCAGAGAGACTAAACGTCATGCATTATCACCAAAATGTAGCTGGCCAACATAAATGGATGTCTACACAGCCCAGGGCAGAGTAGTAATAAGTTAGCCAAACATGTCAAACATGTCATATCAGAACCATTGAATTAAATACGCAGCTAGCTAGCAATTAAAACTACTTAGCTCTCGAAAACCCTTCTCTGTAGTGTTTCAGCAGTTAGCCTCGCCCACGGTTGGCTACGTGTGAACTACAATTCCCATGCTGTGTTTCAGAAACGTCAATAATCGTCGCTAGAGAAACGGTTTTCGAAACATATGCTGATATGCAGTGTTTCTGCTGCAGTCATTTATTCAACTGTGGTGATGCAACGTGTCAAAAATCATTGTAGCCACGCACAAAAAAATATGAAACATGACAACAACAAAATCTGTCGAGGCGTACTGTCATAGATGTTAAAACAGTCCAAATGTACTATTCCTCTGCAAACAAAATGAGTAATGAATAAAACAATCAGACAGCCCCATAGTAGAATAGTTCATCTATTTACCTCATCTGCTTGTTGTTCTGTGTTTTATGTGAGAAATATTCCTCTCGAGGCACATTGAAGTTACGAGTGCCATAGCGAAGAAAACCTGCATTCTGACAGGCAGTCAATGCACAGCAACTCTTGCAATTGAGGAAAACAGACGTTTTAAAGGCCTTTGTTCAAAACATTTTTTTTTAAAAGAGGGCGACCCCAGCTTTCTATTCCTACTTTCCAACTCCTAAATATGCACAAACTGCACCATTGTAAACCCAGAGTTTTTAGCAGCATTATGGTTAAGCAGTTACCACTCAGCAATTCACAGTGAGTGCATAGGAGAGAGTGGGGCTAAATGTAACAGAGGTCAATTGTAGGGTAACTTGGGGTAAACCGCCAACCAAGTTTTTTGTGACATAATATTCATTAATAGGATGCTAATTAGTTATAAGATTACATTTGGGATCTAACTAATGATTATCCCAATAGAGTAAATGCAGATAGGCAACCCCATCCTTCAGCCTATGTATTTATAGCCACTACGCTGCATCAGTTGAGCTACAGGTGATAATGCTTTTTGCTAATAACAAACCTGATAATGAGCCATGCATAGGCTATATGGATAGTCCAATATGTAAAAATGATTTAAACAAATAACTGTACCAATTTGTTATAGGGCTCATTTCTGGAGGTGGATATCATATTTTAGATGGTATCAGCATCATTTTATTTTCATTCAATTTGGAGTAGAAAGACACCAGAAGTGAGATTCTCAGTCCTTCTACATGACTTTTGCCCTTCACTGCTACACATTTTTCCAGAGGAATCACTGCTGATATGACCCTCATCTTTCATATCTGCAAGAAATTATCTTTCAAAAAAAAAATATATACACTTACTGTAGCAGTTTTGCACAGATCCATACTCTGTGTGTGTCTCCAGTTGATGAACTACATGCACGTCCTCCCCAGTTATGCTTATACACAGAGATGTTCAGAGCACGCTAGACAGCTAATCAACACAGGTGGCCGCCCCTGTCTTCCGTTGTGGGAACACTAACCCTACCCCTATAAAAAAGGTGTGTAGTAATTTAACCTTTTATGATGATGTTAAAGATCTCTTCCTATGTTTCCAAAACCGTACAGCAAGAGATGCGTTTTAATGTTCAGAACGAATGTAATGATTCCCCCGGACTATAGTCCAATAGGGCTAAAGGTAGTTGGTGATGTGGTCAGTGACACACTTTACTTCTTGAAAGTCCAATATCTTCAAAACTTGACTGCTGACATGCAAAACATTTCGGGACTGTATCAACAGTGGACTAACGAAGAAAAAACATGCCTAAATATAGTTTGAGCTGATTTCCCCTTTAACTAGTTAACTAGCAGGCGAAGATATATGTTGCCAGGAGGCAAATAGGGCAACAGACGATGTTGCTAGCCAACTAACTATTTTGGGACGCGCCCATTCCATTCTCACCTGAGCTAAAGATATTCTCTTAGCAACGTCGTTACAACTCATGTGATCGCATAACGTTGGTTATTTAACCTAGCCAACAAGCTAATTCCAGCACAGTGTTGTCACTAAGGATAACTTCAGCTCACTGTATTAACTGTCTAATCCTGGACTGATAAATACCGAGTTAGCAAAGAGGCTTTTTCAAAACAGACAAGCCTGTCTGTGCTCGTCTTCCTGTTTACCTGTGAGCCGATGCTCAACGGTTAGCTAACGTTAGCTATGTGGCTATCTAGCTGTCACTGCCCAGCGCAGAAAACAAACTATAGACACTCCTTTGAGCGAGTATGAACTTACCTCTGCAAACATAGTTTACAATGTTGTGGGTGTCGAGGCTTGTGCTAATCCCGCCACATTGCACGAGGCGTAACTATATGGCTTAAAAACGGTTGTATCGCCACTCTCCGTAGTCTCTTCGGAGAGTCGCCATGTTGCAGCTTTATACGTCTCAGGCACCCCGTTTCTCAACGTCGCTTTCTGATTGGTTGAATTATTTTATGACGCACCAACACACCCGTGAGTGGCAATGTGGTTTAATTCTACAAACGTTTTAATCTATTACTTTTTCAACTGCAACGGAGTCAAAAACTTTCTCTGAAACACTCAAACACATAGTCGACATTTAGTATGTTGTATTAAATGTGCAACGTTATCTTCGATTGTTGCTACTGTTGTGCAGATAGCCTGCCCTACAAAGTTATTGCTTGATGGATTGCTGGTGTTGGACCAGGTCTCTATTGAAAAATAGATTTTATCTGAGAAAAACCTGTATAAATAAAGGTTAAATACAAATAAAATACACAACAGCTATATGGAAATGTAGCATAGCCTACCTCTCAACATGAAATCAAGTAGCAAAGAACTATCAAGTCCACGATTGTGGTTGACAACTTACCATCTAACCGACACACACACACAGAGAGAGAGAGAGAGAGAGAGAGAGAGAGAGAGAGAGAGAGAGAGAGAGAGAGAGAGAGAGAGAGAGAGAGAGAGAGAGAGAGAGAGAGAGAGAGAGAGACAGAGACACAGAGACACAGAGAGAGAGAGAGAGAGAGAGAGAGAGATAGAGAGAGAGAGAGAGAGAGAGACACAGAGAGAGAGAGAGAGACACACAGAGAGAGAGAGAGAGAGAGAGAGAGAGAGACAAAGAGAGAGAGAGAGAGAGAGAGCCTCCAGATTAGACCGGGCCCAGTCTACTACCCCACACCAGACCACCAACTCTACCAGACCAGAGAGGCAGACCCCTGGCCCAGACCTGGCCCCTCTCCACGGGGCCCAACAACTGTGCGGAGGCCCTCTGTAGGATTGAGTAGGGTTGAGTGACTCTGTAGGTTTGAGTGAGATTAAACATCTCCTCCAGTACATCCAGCACACACACACACACACACACACACACACACACACACACACACACACACACACACACACACACACACACACACACACACACACACACACACACACACACACACACACACACACACACACACACACACACACACACACAGTCTTGTACAGCTAACCTTGTGGGGACATACAATTCAGTCCCATTCAAAATCCTATTTTCCCTAACCCCTAACCCTAAACTTAACCCGTACTCTTACCCTAACCCTAACCTTAACCCTAACCCTAACCCTAACCCTAACCCAAAAACCTAAACTTTATCCTAACCCTAAACCTAACCCTAGCTCCTAACCCTAACCCTACAACTAACCCTAGCTCCTAACCTTAATATTTAACTTAATTCTAACCCTAACACTAATTCTAACCTTAACCCTAAACTCCCTAGAAATAGCATTTGACCTTGTGGGGAGTAACAAAATGTCCCCAGCTGGTCAACTTTTTGTTCGTTTACTATTCTTGTAGGGACTTCTGGTCCCCTACAAGAAGTTAAACACGTCCACACACACACACACACACACACACACACACACACACACACACACACACACACACACACACACACACACACACACACACACACACACACACACACATACACACACACACACACACACACACACACACACACACACACACACATCAAATCAAATTGTATTTGTCACATGTGCTGAATACAACAGGTGTAGTAGACCTTACAGTGAAATGCTTACTTACAAGCCTAATAAGCTTACTTACAAGCCTGTAAATACATTTACATAACAATCAATGGGGAGGCTATATGCAGGGGGTACCGGTACAGAGTCAATGTGGAGGCTATATGCAGGGGGTACCGGTAACGAGTCAATGTGGAGACTATATACAGGGGGTACCGGTACAGAGTCAATGTGGAGGCTATATACAGGGGGTACCGGTACAGAGTCAATGTGGAGGCTATATGCAGGGGGTACCGGTACCGAGTCAATGTGGAGGCTATATGCAGGGGGTACCGGTACCGAGTCAATGTGGAGGCTATATACAGGGGGTACCGGTACAGAGTCAATGTGGAGGCTATATGCAGGGGGTACCGGTACAGAGTCAATGTGGAGGCTATTTACAGGGGGTACCGGTACAGAGTCAATGTGGAGGCTATTTACAGGAGTACCGGTACAGAGTCAATGTGGAGGCTATTTACAGGGGGTACCAGTACAGAGTCAATGTGGAGGCTATTTACAGGGGGTACCGGTACAGAGTCAATGTGGAGGCTATATACAGGGGGTACCGGTACAGAGTCAATGTGGAGGCTATTTACAGAAGTACCGGTACAGAGTCAATGTGGAGGCTATTTACAGGGGGTACCGGGGTCACTGTATTTTTAGATGTTTCCAAAACTGAACTGCCCTTTTTTTAGTTTTTATTATCAGTGGATATTGGCCTCATTCTGCCCAGCATGCATTGTTTGTAGTTTTCCTCTTCCTACTTGTCTAGAGGAAAACTACAAACAATGCATGCTGGGCAGAATGAGGCCAATATCCACTAATAATAAAAACAGTTCAGGGCAGTTCAGTTTTGGAAACATCTAAAATACAGTGACCCCCTCTCATATCATTACCACGCCCTGCAATACCAAGAGCTGAGCAAAGAAAAGAGTTCCCTCATCCAGCTGGTCCTGGGACTGAGTTCACAAACCTGTTCTACTAACACACTGAAGCCTCAGGACCAGAACATCCAATCAATCAGATTAAACCAAATTACAACACAGTCAAAACAAAACAACATTACTTATTGGGAAACACAAGCACAAACACAAAGCAAAATGCAGTGCTATCTGGCCATAAATCGACAGTCCACCATGGCAAACTATTAGACCATGGTTACTGATCAAAACCTTAGAAAAACCTTGACTAAGTACAGGCTCAGTGAGCACAGCCTTGACAATGACAAGTGTAGACACAGGAAACCCTGGCTCCCTGTAGAGGAAAGGCTGTGCAACCACTGCACCATAGCAGAACCTGAGACAGAAAATATAAAACAATCAGAGTGCCGTTTCCCCCAATTTGGGGCAGCAATGTAGTGCGCTGCCAACCCACAGCTCTCTGCGCCCTCCCCCAGCAGAACGGGTAGCCTGTCTTCATCAGAGAGGTCTTTAAGGGTTTCAAAGACCTCTCTGATGAGGACAGGCTACCCGTCCTGTTGGGGGAGGACGCAGAGAGCTGTGGGTTGGCAGCGCACTACATTGCTGCCTGCCATAAGTTGAGGGACAGTGTCTGACAGACCAATCAACCTGCACATGTCCTCTATGCCATTGTTATTGTTATTGTCCATTGTGTGGTTATTTTGACCTTTGATTATTGTTGTTACTGATTGTCCCGTTGACAATCTTGATTATTATTATTGTTATTATGTTAATATTTTAAAGTAATCACTTAATTCCAAAGTACCCTTTGGCAATATGAACATTATTTCATCATGCCAATAAAGCAATTTGAATTGGAAAAAAGTCAGAGAGAGAGTCACATGATTGACCAATGACTGAACAGTAACCACCTAGATTCATTATTCAGGGACCCACTGACAACCTGACTATACCTTACACTATTTGTATGCTGGCGAGAGAGAGAGAGAGAGAGTGAGAGACAGATAGAAAGAGAACGATAGAGATGGTATGCAGGGAGGGAGGGAAGGAAGAAAGAAGGGATGTGAGAGAACTGGAGACAGAAGTAGATAGAGAAAGAGTGAAAGGGAAGCCTGGAAAGAGGAGCGATTTACAGAGATAATAGAGCGGAGGATGCCTACCTCTCTCCAGATGGGCAGTGCCCCAGCAGGGTCACACAGCAGACAGGGGTAGAGATTAATATAGTCCCAGGCTCTGCTGCCAGCTCCAGGGAGGTAGGCCACACTCACCAGGTCATCCATACTTTCACTGCACAGGTCCCAAACGTTCCCTCATATTAACCCTGTGTGTGTGTGTGTGTGTGTGTGTGTGTGTGTGTGTGTGTGTGTGTGTGTGTGTGTGTGTGTGTGTGTGTGTGTGAGTGTGAGTGTGAGTGTGAGTGTGTGTGTGTGTGTGTGTGTGTGTGTGTGTGTGTGTGAGTGTGAGTGTGAGTGTGTGTGTGAGTGTGAGTGTGAGTGTGAGTGTGAGTGTGTGTGTGTGTGTGTGTGTGTGTGTGTGTGTGTGTGTGTGTGTGTGTGTCTAACCTGATAGGACGGGTGATGAGTAGAGGTGACAGAGGAGAGGAATGCTGCAGAGGAGAGGAATGCTGCAGAGGAGAGGAATGCTGCAGAGGAGAGGAATGCTGCAGAGGAGAGGAATGCTGCAGAGGAGAGGAATGCTGCAGAGGAGAGGAATGCTACAGAGGAGAGGAATGCTGCAGAGGAGAGGAATGCTGCAGAGGAGAGGAATGCTGCAGAGGAGAGGAATGCCACAGAGAGAGGAATGCTGCAGAGGAGAGGAATGCTGCAGAGGAGAGGAATGCTGCAGAGGAGAGGAATGCTGCAGAGGAGAGGAATGCTACAGAGGAGAGGAATGCTGCAGAGGAGAGGAATGCTGCAGAGGAGAGGAATGCTGCAGAGGAGAGGAATGCTGCAGAGGAGAGGAATGCTACAGAGGAGAGGAATGCTGCAGAGGAGAGGAATGCTGCAGAGGAGAGGAATGCTGCAGAGGAGAGGAATGCTGCAGAGTGTATTTTGCATGGCTGAAGACTGACTAGTTATTCAATCGCTCTCTCTCTCTCACACACACACACACACACACACACACACACACACACACACACACACACACACACACACACACACACACACACACACACACACACACACACACACACACACACACACACACACACACACACACACCTGCTGCTCACACTGCCTCATGAGATTCAGTAAACTTTGCACCTCTTGTCTGTTTTATGGCTGTTGGTTACGAGGCTGGAAGAGGAAACAGTGGTTGAGCTCACATATGTTTAGTTATTTACTCAGTTAGGATACAATATGTCTTTATCTTTACTCAAATATGATATATTAGACACTAGGAAGTGGCCCGGGCTCACCCCGGGTAGGAATACCACCAACCTTTATGGATCATTTAGGGAACTTCTGCAACCGCAAGACAACCTCCGGACAATGTTAGGACAACCTCAGGACACTGCTAGGACAACCTAGATAACATATTGAATTTCGCCTTTACTACTATAGCCCATAGAAACCCATTGAATAACACATTCATAAATGGCAAAAAATACAGCCAACAAATAAATAATATGGAATAAGGTTTCGAAGTGTCTGTCCTAAGAAATCTCAGGAAATATATTATACATTTTTTGGACATATATTTAACACAAAACTAAACTTAGCAAAAAAAGAAACGTCCCTTTTTCAGGACCTTGTCTTTCAAAGATTATTTTGTAAAAATCCAAATAACTTCAAAGATCTTCATTGTAAAGGGTTTGAACACTGTTTCCCATGCTTGTTCAATGAACCATAAACAATTAATGAACATGCACCTGTGGAACGGTCGTTAAGACACTGACAGCTTACAGACGGTAGGCAATTAAAGTTATGAAAACTTAAGACACTAAAGAGGCCTTTCTACTGACTCTGAAAAACACCAAAATAAAGATGCCTAGAGTCCCTGCTCATCTGCGTGAACGTGCCTTAGGCATGCTGCAAGGAGGCATGAGGACTGCAGATGTGGCCAGGGCAATAAATTGCAATGTCCGTACTGTGAGACGCCTAAGACAGCACTACAGGGAGACAGGAAGGACAGCTGATCGTCCTCGCAGTGGCAGACCACATATAACATCACCTGCACAGGATCAGTACATCACACCCGCGGGATAGGTACAGGATGGCAACAACAACTGCCCGAGTTACACCAGGAACGCACAATCCCTCCATCAGTGCTCAGACTGTCCGCAATAGGCTAAGAGAGGATGGACTAAGGGCTTGTAGGCCTGTTGTAAGGCAGGTCCTCACCAGAAATCACCGGCAACAACGCTGCCTATGGGCACAAACCCACCGTTGCTGGACCAGACAGGACTGGCAAAAAGTACTCTTCACTGACGAGTCGCGGTTTGGTCTCACCAGGGGTGATGGTCGGATTCGCGTTTATCATCGAAGGAATGAGCGGTACACCGAGGCCTGTACTCTGGAGTGGGATCGATTTGGAGGTGGAGGGTCCGTCATGGTCTGGGGGGTGTGTCACAGCATCATCGGACTGCATCGGACTCATAAAACAACATGATGGGGAAAAAAACAAAAGAGGAAATCATTTGACAATACGCTTCACAGGCCAACTTCTTGTTCCAGGCTCTGTGTGTGTGTGTGTGTGTGTGTGTGTGTGTGTGTGTGTGTGTGTGTGTGTGTGTGTGTGTGTGTGTGTGTGTGTGTGTGTGTGTGTGTGTGTGTGTGTGTGTGTGTGTGTGTGTGTGTGTGTGTGTGTGTTGTGTGTTATTGTGGAGATGGAGGACAACCACACAACAGGAGCTCAGAGAGAAATAGCTCTGCTCGTCTTGAGGAAGGGGAGATCGTTCCATCCCCCTCTCCCTCTCACCTACCCAGTCTCACATTCTTCACCACCTTTCCCTCCTCTCCCTCCCTAAGACCTCTGTTGAAACACACAGCAGTCTACGTGCACACATTACACACACACACACACACACACACACACACACACACACACACACACACACACACACACACACACACACACACACACACACACACACACACACACACACACACACACACACACACACACAGAGACACACAGAGACACAGACACTGATGTAACTTAGAGAGCAGGAGAAGAGTTAGGAAACAAGATTTTTAAATGTTTCTTTCTGTCTTTCCTGTTTATCCTCCATATTTCTCTCTCTCTCTCTCTCTCTCTCTCTCTCTCTCACACGCTCTCTCTCTCTCTCTCTCTCTACTTTCCTCTCTGTCCCACAGAGAGACCAGTCTGTAGTCATTAGTTAGAGATGACCACTGTATAAACAGCTCAGCAGTCTGTGGGTCAACACTGGTCAGGTTAAAAAGCGCTTTTAAAGTGGATTGATATCAACCTGGCTGTCTGTGTGTGTGTGTGTGTGTGTGTGTGTGTGTGTGTGTGTGTGTGTGTGTGTGTGTGTGTGTGTGTGTGTGTGTGTGTGTGTGTGTGTGTGTGTGTGTGTGTGTGTGTGTGCGTGCGTGCGTGCGTGCGTGCGTGCGTGCGTGCGTGTGTGTGTGTGTCTCTCACTTTGGGGTTTTATTTCTTATTTAAGACCAATATTTACCCAGCAGCCCCAGGTTGAGATTACCTCATATCTCCATCCAGCTGTGCTTTCTCATTACAACGACTACCACTGGAACGTCACCATTTAACCTCAGGCCAGGACAACAGAGAGATAGAGAGACAGAGAGAGAGGGAGAGAGAGAGAGAGAGCGAGAGAGAGACAGAGAGAGAGAGAGAGACAGAGAGACAGAGAGAGAGAGAGAGGGAGAGAGAGAGAGAGAGAGAGAGAGAGAGAGACAGAGACAGAGACAGAGAGAGAGACAGAGAAATAGACAGAGAGAGAGAGAGAGAGCGAGAGAGAGCGAGAGAGAGAGAGAGAGAGAGAGAGAGAGAGAGGGAGAAAGAGAGAGAGAGAAAGACAGAGAGACAGAGAGACAGAGAAAGAGAGAGAGTGAGAGAGGTGGGGGGCAGGTCAGAGAGAAGGGGTTAGAGATTAAGGAGAACTACTCAACTTTGAGTGCTGACACAAACACACACCTGAACACATATATCATACCACTCCAGTGGAGGCTTGTGAGGGGAGGACGGCTCATAATAATGGCTGGATCGGAACAAATGCAATGGCATCAAACCATGTGTTTGATGTATTTGATACCATTCCACTGATTCCGCTCCAGCCATTACCACAAACCTTTCCTCCCCAATTAATGTACCGCCAACCTCCTGTGCACCAAACGCTGTTGTACTGCGCCCCCCCCAGACCCAGACCATATGGTTTTTCTGGGTCAGTGGTATGGATGAGTGTGCTTTCTGTGTATGAAGTGTTGTTCTGAAGAGGGTTATGAAGTGTCCCACAGCGTTCCAGTGTGGATACGGTCCATTCCTGAGGACCCCTCGTTAAACCCTGGCCTTCTCTCTTTCTCCTCTCCTCTACTTCTCTCCTCTCTTACTCAGGCCTCTCCTCCTCTGGCCTCCTCTCCTCTCTTACTCAGGCCTCTCCTCTTCTCTCCTTCTCTCCTCTCTTACTCAGGCCTCTCCTCCTCTGGCCTCCTCTCCTCTCTTACTCAGGCCTCTCCTCTTCTCTCCTTCTCTCCTCTCTTACTCAGGCCTCTCCTCCTCTGGCCTTCTCTCCTATCTTATTCAGGCTTCTCCTCTTCTCTCCTCCTCTTCTCTCTACTCAGGCCTCTCCTCTGGCCTTCTCTCCTCTCTTATTCAGGCCTCTCCTCTTCTCTCCTCCTCTTCTCTCTACTCAGGCCTCTCCTCCTCTGGCCTTCTCTCCTCTCTTATTCAGGCCTCTCCTCTTCTCTCCTCCTCTTCTCTCTACTCAGGCCTCTCTCTTCTGGCCTCATCTCACAGGCTTAAGCTCCTGCTCTTCTATCATATCCGACCCAGCTCACAGTTCACTTCTGAAACGGACTCCGTTTAGAAGTATGAGGACATGAAAGGCATGGCGCTGAGGGAAAGGACAGAAGAGACTTAAAATAGCAGGACCGCTGATGGATTTGGACGGATTTGGACAGATTTGGACACCTCAGGTGGGGATTACACAGATATTCAATATTTGCCTAAAAGGTATTGATTTTTACGATACTTTTAAGTTAAAATCATGACCCTTTGGCCCCAACTACCTTACCAGGATTTTAAAATCTAGAATAACATTAGGATAGATGTCTTCCAGTACACACCCAAGTCTGGCGATGGTGTCCAGTCATCATCAGGCCGAATGGTGTTCACCTTCATCTAGCCATGGCTCAGATTCTACATGATTTTACTTGGTTGAATTCCTAAAGTTACAGGACTATATGTATTCATTAACTCCCCCCTCCATACAGATCCTTAAAGATTCAACAGTCGTTGTGTGTGTGTTTTAAATGGAGAGGCTATTTTTGGGGACGTTGTCAGTGACATAAACCTCATAGAGATTCACCCAGTCTACTTCGGGGTCAAAACAGCTCAAAGGCAGCTCTCTCCCCCCCACAGGCTACCGGGGCCGGTACTATGACCTCTCCTACGTTAACGTGAGCCACCAGGAGACAGGCACAACCCAAGAGGAACACACTGGACATCACCTGCATGAGAAGGCCACACCTGTCTATACCTACACCCCAGGCTCTTTCTCACACACACTCCTCTCAAACACACACTCCTCTCTCACACACACCCCTCCCAAACACACACACCTCTCAAACACACACACCTCTCAAACACACACTCCTCTCAAACACACACTCCTCTCAAACACACATCCCTCCCACACACACACACCTCTCAAACACACACACCTCTCAAACACACACTCCTCTCAAACACACACACACACACACACACACACACACACACACACACACACACACACACACACACACACACCTCTCAAACACACACCCCTCCCACACACACTCCTCTCTCACACACACTCCTCTCTCACACACACTCCTCTCTCACACACACTCTTCTCTCACACACACACCTCTCAAACACACACCCCTCCCACACACACACCTCTCAAACACACACCCCTCCCACACACACTCCTCTCTCACACACACTCCTCTCTCACACACACTCCTCTCTCACACACACTTCTCTCTCACACACACTCCTCTCTCACACACACTCCTCTCTCACACACACTCCTCTCTCACACACACTCCTCTCAAACACACACCCCTCCCACACACACACTCCTCTCTCACACACACACCTCTCAAACACACACACCTCTCAAACACACACACCTCTCAAACACACACCCCTCCCACACACACACACACACACCTCTCAAACACACACACCTCTCAAACACACACCCCTCAAACACACACACCTCCCACACACACACACACACACACACACACACACACACACACACACACACACACACACACACACCTTTCACACACACACCTCACACACACACACCTCTCACACACACACACCTCTCACACACACACACCTCTCAAACACACACCCCTCTCTCACACACACTCCTCTCAAACACACACCCCTCCCACACACACACACACACCTCTCAAACACACACACCTCTCAAACACACACCCCTCCCACACACACACCTCTCAAACACACACACCTCCCACACACACACACACACACACACACACACACACACACACACACACACACACACACACACACACACACACACACACACACACACACACACACACACACACACACACACACACACACACACACACACAAACCTTTCACACACACACACACACACACACACACACACACACACACCTTTCACACACACACCTCACACACACACACACACACACACACACACACACACACACACACACACACACACACACACACACACACACCTTTCACACACACACCTCACACACACACACCTCTCACACACACACACCTCTCAAACACACACCCCTCCCACACACACACACCTCTCAAACACACACCTCTCAAACACACACACCTCTCACACACACACCTCTCACACACACACCTCACACACACACACACACACCTCTCACACACACACCTCTCAAACACACACCTCCCACACACACACACACCTTTCACACACACACACACACACACACACACCTCTCACCCCCCCCCCCCCCCCCCACCCACACACACACACACCTTTCACACACACACCTCACACACACACCTCTCAAACACACACTTCTCACACACACCTCCCACACACACACACACACACACCTCTCGTATTTATCCCTGTGTTTCCTGTCTCTCTGTGCCAGTTCGTCTTGTATGTTAGTCAAGTCAATCAGCATGTTTTTCCCATATTCCTTTTGCTATTCTCTTTTTGCTAGTCCTCCTGGTTTTGACCCCTGCCTGACTCTGGACTTATTTCCCGCCTGCCTAGTCAACCTGTCTTGCCTGACCTTGATTCTGCCTGCCCTTCGGTACCTTTTGGACTCTGAACTGGTTTTGACCCTTTTGCCTGTCCACGACCATTCTCTTGCCTTCCCCTATTGGATTAATAAATATTGTAAGACTCCAACCATCTGCCTACTGTGTCTGCATCTGGGTCTCGCCTTGTGTCGTGATAGATTAATCAGACTGGTTCCTGTGTCTGCATCTGGGTCTCGCCTTGTGTCGTGATAGATTAATCAGACTGGTTCCTGTGTCTGCATCTGGGTCTCGCCTTGTGTCGTGATAGATTAATCAGACTGGTTCCTGTGTCTGCATCTGGGTCTCACCTTGTGTCGTGATAGATTAATCAGACTGGTTAGATTGACTGATGCTTCATCTCACCATCGTCTACATTTCCTGTTAGAGAACACCTGATCGGGATCTATCAGCGTGATCAGAACCAGATTTAAATGATTGATGAATCAGATATTCATTTTATGGCAGACTTAGACTGGAAAACACCTGATCAGGATCTGAGTGATGAGATATCAGACTGATGATATTGATTATATTATATGTTTTTATGGAACGTCACACTTTAATGGGTCTGTGGTTGTTAACATATATAAATACAATATCAAGTAACTATTTATACTTTTTAATAGTGTTGTAGAAAGTGTTATTAGCATTATTCTGGAAATATCTTGCAAACACCTGGGTTCAGTTTACTTTTAATTGACCCCAAGTGAAATTATATGTGACGGAGCAAAACTACAACTCGTTTTGTTTTAATAGGTTGAACTGGGTTGATTGTCATGGGTTCAATTATCATGGGAAATCAATGAGAATAGAAAACTTAATTGATGTCATTGAAAAATATGTAGGCTAGGGGAGGCACAACAGTATCCAACCCAAATCAAATCAAATGTATTTATATAGCCCTTCTAGCATCAGCTGATATATCAAAGTGCTGTACAGAAACCCAGTCTAAAACCCCAAACAGCAAGCAATACAGGTGTAGAAGCACGGTGGCTAGGAAAAACTCCCTAGAAAGTCCAAAACCTAGGAAGAAACCTAGAGAGGAACCAGGCTATGAGGGGTGGCCTGTCCTCTTCTGGCTGTGCCGGGTGGAGACTATAACAGAACATGGCCAAGATGTTCAAATGTTCATAAATGACCAGCATGGTCAAATAATAATCACAGTAGTTGTCGAGGGTGCAACAAGTCAGCACCTCAGGAGTAAATGTCAGTTGGCTTTTCATAGCCGATCATTGAGAGTATCTCTACCGCTCCTGCTGTCTCTAGAGAGTTGACAACAGCAGGTCTGGGACAGGTAGCACGTCCGGTGAACAGGTCAGGGTTCCATAGCCGCAGGTAGAACAGTTGAAACTGGAGCAGCAGCACGGCCAGGTGGACTGGGGAAAACAAGGAGTCATCATGCCAGGTAGTCCTGAGGCATGGTCCTAGGGCTCAGGTCCTCCGAAAGAGAGAAAGAAAGAAAGAGAGAAAGAGAGAATTAGAGAGAGCATACTTAAATTCACACAGGACACCTGTGTGATTAGAGAGGGTTCCAGGGTAGAGGTCATTAGAGAGAGGTGATTAGAGAGGGTTCCAGGGTAGAGGTGATTAGAGAGGGTTCCAGGGTAGTGGTGATTAGAGAGAGGTGATTGGAGAGGGTTCCAGGGTAGAGGTCATTAGAGAGAGGTGATTAGAGAGGGTTCCAGGGTAGAGGTCATTAGAGAGAGGTGATTAGAGAGGGTTCCAGGGTAGAGGTGACTAGAGAGAGTTGATTAGAGAGGGTTCCAGAGTAGAGGTGATTAGAGAGAGGTGATTAGAGAGGGTTCCAGGGTAGAGGTCATTAGAGAGAGGTGATTAGAGAGGGTTCCAGAGTAGAGGTGATTAGAGAGAAGTGATTAGAGATGGTTCCAGGGTAGAGGTGATTAGAGAGAGGTGATTAGAGAGAGTTCCAGGGTAGAGGTGATTAGAGAGAGGTGAGTAGAGAGGGTTCCAGGGTAGAGGTGATTAGAGAGAGATGATTAGAGAGGGTTCCAGGGTAGAGATGATTAGAGAGAGGTGATTAGAGAGGGTTCCAGGGTAGAGGGGATTAGAGAGAGGTGATTAGAGAGGGTTCCAGGGTAGAGGTGATTAGAGAGGGTTCCAGGGTAGAGGTGATTAGAGAGAGGTGATTAGAGAGGGTTCCAGGGTAGAGGGGATTAGAGAGAGGTGATTAGAGAGGGTTCCAGGGTAGAGGTGATTAGAGAGGGTTCCAGGGTAGAGGTGATTAGAGAGAGGTGATTAGAGAGGGTTCCAGGGTAGAGGTGATTAGAGAGGGGTGATTAGAGAGGGTTCCAGAGTAGAGGTCATTAGAGAGAGGTCATTAGAGAGAGTTCCAGTGTAGAGGTGATTAGAGAGGGTTCCAGGGTAGAGGTCATTAGAGAGAGGTGATTAGAGAGGGTTCCAGGGTAGAGGTCATTAGAGAGAGGTGATTAGAGAGGGTTCCAGGGTAGAGGTGATTAGAGAGAGGTGAGTAGAGAGTGTTCCAGGGTAGAGGTGATTAGAGAGAGATGATTAGAGAGGGTTCCAGGGTAGAGATGATTAGAGAGAGATGATTAGAGAGGGTTCCAGGGTAGAGGGGATTAGAGAGAGGTGATTAGAGAGGGTTCCAGGGTAGAGGTGATTAGAGAGAGATGATTAGAGAGGGTTCCAGGGTAGAGGTGATTAGAGAGGGTTCCAGGGTAGAGGTTATTAGAGAGAGGTGATTAGAGAGGGTTCCAGGGTAGAGGTGATTAGAGAGGGTTCCAGGGTAGATGAGATTAGAGAGGGTAGAGGTGATTAGAGAGAGGTGATTAGAGAGGGTTCCAGGGTAGAGGTGATTAGAGAGAGATGATTAGAGAGGGTTCCGGGGTAGAGGAGATTAGAGAGGGTAGAGGTGATTAGAGAGAGGTGATTAGAGAGGGTTCTGGGGTAGAGGAGATTAGAGAGGGTAGAGGTGATTAGAGAGAGGTGATTAGAGAGGGTTCCAGGGTAGAGGTGATTAGAGAGAGATGATTAGAGAGGGTTCCATTGGAGAGATTTACCACTGAGGGAAAGCTACCTCATCAGCCCAGTGTGTGTGTGTGTGTGTGTGTGTGTGTGTGTGTGTGTGTGTGTGTGTGTGTGTGTGTGTGTGTGTGTGTGTGTGTGTGTGTGTGTGTGTGTGTGTGTGTGTGTGTGTGTGTCACAGTAGTTCAGACCATGGAGTGCCCGGTCAGCGACCTAGCCCACCCTTTTATTGGAGAGTACACCACACACAGGCCAATATAATAATATAATGCCCTGCCCACTATGAAGGCCTTTCATTAAAACCAGATGTATCTCTCTATAGGATGTATCTCTCTATAGGATGTATCTCTCTATGGGATGTATCTCTCTATGGGATGTATCTCTCTATAGGATGTATCTCTCGATAGGATGTATCTCTCTATGGGATGTATCTCTCTATAGGATGTATCTCTCCCTCTATAGGATGTATCTCTCTATAGGATGTATCTCTCTATGGGATGTATCTCTCTATAGGATGTATCTCTCTCTCGATAGGATGTATCTCTCTATAGGATGTATCTCTCTATGGGATGTATCTCTCTATGGGATGTATCTCTCTATAGGATGTATCTCTCTATAGGATGTATCTCTTTATAGGATGTATCTCTCTATAGGATGTATCTCTCTATAGGATGTATCTCTCTATGGGATGTATCTCTCTATAGGATGTATCTCTCTATAGGATGTATCTCTCTATAGGATGTATCTCTCTATGGGATGTATCTCTCTATAGGATGTATCTCTCGATAGGATGTAGCTCTCTATAGGATGTATCTCTCTATAGGATGTATCTCTCTATAGGATGTATCTCTCTATGGGATGTATCTCTCTATAGGATGTATCTCTCGATAGGATGTATCTCTCTATAGGATGTATCTCTCTATAGGATGTATCTCTCTATGGGATGTATCTCTCTATAGGATGTATCTCTCTATAGGATGTATCTCTCTATAGGATGTATCTCTCTATAGGATGTATCTCTCTGTAGGATGTATCTCTCGATAGGATGTATCTCTCGATAGGATGTATCTCTCTATAGGATGTATCTCTCGATAGGATGTATCTCTCCATAGGATGTATCTCTCTATGGGATGTATCTCTCTATGGGATGTATCTCTCTATAGGATGTATCTCTCTCTCTATAGGATGTATCTCTTTATAGGATGTATCTCTCTATAGGATGTATCTCTCTATGCGATGTATCTCTCTATAGGATGTATCTCTCTCTCTATAGGATGTATCTCTCTATAGGATGTATCTCTCTCTCTATAGGATGTATCTCTCTATAGGATGTATCTCTCTATGGGATGTATCTCTCTATAGGATGTATCTCTCTCTCTATAGGATGTATCTCTCTATGGGATGTATCTCTCTATAGGATGTATCTCTCTATTGGATGTATCTCTCTATAGGATGTATCTCTCTCTATAGGATGTATCTCTCTATAGGATGTATCTCTCTATAGGATGTATCTCTCTCTCTTTATAGGATGTATCTCTCTATGGGATGTATCTCTCTATAGGATGTATCTCTCTATAGGATGTATCTCTCTATAGGATGTATCTCTCTCTCTAGGATGTATCTCTCTATGGGATGTATCTCTCTCTCTATAGGATGCATCTCTCTATATGATGTATCTCTCTATAGGATGTATCTCTCTATAGGATGTATCTCTCTATATGATGTATCTCTCTATGGGATGTATCTCTCTCTAGGATGTATCTCTCTATGGGATGTATCTCTCTCTAGGATGTATCTCTCTATGGGATGTATCTCTCTCTCTATAGGATGTATCTCTCTATAGGATGTATCTCTCTATATGATGTATCTCTCTATAGGATGTATCTCTCTATGGGATGTATCTCTCTATATGATGTATCTCTCTATAGGATGTATCTCTCTCTCTATAGGATGTATCTCTCTGTAGGATGTATCTCTCTATGCGATGTATCTCTCTCTAGGATGTATCTCTCTATGCGATGTATCTCTCTCTAGGATGTATCTCTCTATAGGATGTATCTCTCTATGGGATGTATCTCTCTATAGGATGTATCTCTCTATATGATGTATCTCTCTATAGGATGTATCTCTCTATGGGATGTATCTCTCTCTAGGATGTATCTCTCTATAGGATGTATCTCTCTATGCGATGTATCTCTCTACGGGATGTATCTCTCTATATGATGTATCTCTCTATGCGATGTATCTCTCTATGGGATGTATCTCTCTATATGGTGTATCTCTCTATATGATGTATCTCTCTATATGATGTATCTCTCTATGCGATGTATCTCTCTATGGGATGTATCTCTCTATATGATGTATCTCTCTATATGATGTATCTCTCTATATGATGTATCTCTCTATAGGATGTATCTCTCTATATGATGTATCTCTCTATATGATGTATCTCTCTATAGGATGTATCTCTCTATATGATGTATCTCTCTATAGGATGCCAACCTCAACTGAAAAGGTTTCTGTGATCTTCACGAATTGCCCTTTTGCATAATATCTCAAATACATGTTTAATCTTTCTCATTTAAACTATTCATGAGTTACATGCAGGGTTATTTCATGATTTAACTAGACAAGTCAGTTAAGAACAAATTCTTAGTTACAATGACGGCCTACCAGGGAACAGTGGGTTATCTGCCTTGTTCAGGGGAAGAACGACAGATGTTTACCTTGTCAGCTCGGGGATTCTATCCAGCAACCTTTCGGTTACTTGCCCAACGCTCTAACCACTAGACCGTGCCGCTTTGCCATTAATTGCGAAATGTATTAATGACGGTGGTCTTATAACGAAATCCGAATATAGTTTGGTCACTGTGTGTGTGTGTGTGTATATGCGTGCACGCGCGTGTAGGTTCGCTCTCTGCGGCTTTCCCCTCCACGCACCTCCAATGTTTGCATTGCGCTCCAGCCGTCCATGGTATCAGCGACCCGCTGTGAGCTGGGATCCGCCCTGTGAGCTCCCTGGGCCGGCTTGCCTTTTAAACCTTAGCCGCTCTGCCGGGGTCCCAGCGGGGGGCAGAACCACTTAGCTGCATACCTTAAAGTAAAGAAAAATAAACAGTCAATCTTCGGCTACGGAAAACCTGCTGTTTACCTTTCTCTGTTCTGATAGAAATGGCTGAAGTTCTCACTGGCTTGTCTTTGCAGCATTTTTTATTGAACCTTTATATTTAACTAGAAAAGGCATACAGTGATGCAGAATAGGTTATAGGCTACATATATGATCTGAATAAACTATTGGCTAGGTCTATTGCTAGGTCTGACCTCATACAGGAATTAAGGCAAATAAAACCTGACTGTTTTGCGTAAAGAATTTCAGTAAATGTGTGTGGTCGTTTTGACACATCTAATTGCGCATGAGTGCCCAATAGGACAGAACGCATAGGCAGAACGTGAAGAGGAAGATCTGACAAGCGCCAACTCCCCCCTCCAGCCGCTCCATCCCTTCCATTAGGTTTTTCAACAACTTGCCCGCTTTGGATACATTAAAAGAGGAACATTTTGCTTTTTAATAGCGACTGTGCTCATGTGCAAAACACAAAACATTCTGAAATAATTTCTGGGCGCTGTGCTGTTTTTAGCTCAGAACGTCTAACAGACTATGATCGACCTTCTCCCGCCCACCCACCTCCTCAAGACGTCACCTCACCATCTCACCCAATCACAGCGCTCCCCAAAATCCCCACTCGGCGTGCTGCATGGTTATAAAGATATCCAACCGGCAGAGTACCTTCTCCGTGACACACGGAGCTGGCGCGAGACTGGATCAATGTTAACTGTCTACACTCCTCTCTGAAAGGGACAAGAGTGTGGGAGAGAGAGGGAGAAAGAGAGGGAGAGTGAGAAAAAGATAGAGAAATACAGATCTTTACTCCTGTCTTAAAGGGACAGGATCCACCAGGTTTCCAGGCGGTGTCTAGGATGCTGTGACCCGGGTCAGGGGTTTAGGTCATCGGTCAGGGTTTAAGGGATCAGGTGATGTTTGGGGACATGATGTGTTCCCCGGTGGGGTCTCGGTCTCCGGTCGACAGCGCTGGGAACAGTGAGGAAGAGATCGACCAACACCGGCGGCCACGTAGAGGCACCAGAAAACAGTGGGCAAGCCGAAGGAGACCGAGGGAGCAGGATGAAGATGAAGAAGACGAGGGGAACCGGAATATCCAAAGCCCGGAGAAGAAGAGGGGGAAGAGGAGAGGAAGTGACTGGAGTGACATCAGCAGTGTGAGCAGCCTACCCAGGTCTCTGGAGGACACACAGCATCAGCGTGTCATGGCTAACGTACGGGAGCGACAGAGGACCCAGTCACTCAACCAGGCCTTCGCCTCGCTACGACAGATCATCCCCACACTGCCCTCAGACAAACTCAGCAAGATCCAGACTCTCAAACTGGCCACGCGGTACATAGGTAGGCTACTTTCTGTTATTATAATCATTTAAGCAACCAATTAACCAATTATACATTTGAGGTGCCAATCCGTTAAGCACGTTGGGCTGTAATGTCATTACAAAAGGTGGCAATCCAAAAAAAGATGATGAAAGTGATGAGAATGATGAAGATTATTCTTATTCTAGACTTCCTCCACCACGTGCTGCAGGGCGAGGGTATGGGCCTGGATTTGGACGAGGCACATGTGTCAGGAGCAGCCAGCTGTGGTTACGTGGCCCATGACCGTCTGAGCTATGTCTTCTCAGTGTGGAGGATGGAGGAGGAAGCATGGCCGGGGTCCGTTACATCACACTAGTGCTCCCTCCACTGCAGGGGCACAGCCAAACAGGGTAGGTTGTGCTTTTATTCCTCACAACTTTCTTACACTCGTAACGTGATTGATGTACAACACACAAATAAAGGCAAGTTCGATTACCGAATGACACTAGTCAATATCTGTTTTTGAACAATATATTTATTAACATGATTTAAATTTGATCAAAATATCAGACAACATGGTAACTAATCCATATTTTTATTTATCCAAAGATTATCCAAGAGAATCCATACTGGTTGGGGTGTTTCAACATGCTACAACTGGACTGTGGTCTACCGGAGAACGCAGGACTAAACGACCTAGCATGATGGAACACCTCGTAACGACGAATGTTAGAGCCATAAACAAAGATTTACAACACTTTCTGTACTGTGTATCTCTATGGTGGGAGATATGCAGGCCTGTTTCTGTGTGCTTGATTCCAACAATCCATGAACCTTATAAGGGACACGCAGGGCAGATAATAGATCAAAAACCCATCAGTGGACAACTATAGCTCATTTTGGTCTGTTCTAGACTCCACACACAGACATAGAGACTGTCAGAATTCTCCACATGACCTCTACCACAGGAGGTTGGCGGCACCTTCATTTGGGGGATAAGGGCCCATAGTGTTGGCTGGAGCGGAATTAGAGGAATGGTATTAAATACGTCAAATGTGTTGGACGCCATTCCATTGACTCCGGTCCAGACAGTATTATGAGCCGTCCTGCCCTCAGCAGCCACTACACTCTATTTCTCTCTGTGGGGATTGGCAACAGATGAAGTACCAGTCTCTGTATCAACAAACTCATACACATATTATTTTCTCCTGGATTCTGAAATAACAATTTATTGATTGGTGTTACAACGAAGAATGGGTCCATTTCTAAATGCATTTAAAATGTTGTAGTGTTGTAAATATCTTTAATTATCTTCTGAAATAACAATTATTGTATGTTTGAATTGACATTTGAGTAATTTAGCTGATGTTCTTATCCAGAGCGAGTGAATATACAATAACAGTAGGCTACCGATCTTTGCAGGGTTGGGTAGGTTACTTTATAAATATAATCTGTTACTTTCCAAAATTGTAATCTGTAATGTAATTTTGGGATTATCCAAACTCAGTAACGTAAATCTGATTACTTTCCCCTTAACTGGCATTAGGAAGACAAAAATGATCCATAAAATGCATTTGGTGTGTCATCATAGTGGTCTCTGACTTGTGGTCAGACTCGCTCAGGTGAAAAAAAATGTAAACTTGCGCTTTTCTTTCAATGCTGAATTGAATGTAATTGAGAAAACAGAAAGGTGTCATGTTTTTTATTTTCTTCTCGCATACATCCTTTCTGAATTTAAACGTACTCCAAGAAGTAATCATCAAGTTTTTCAAACATTATTTGTAATCCGATTAGAATATTTTTGCTGGTAATGTAACTGATTAGGTTTTTTGTAATCAGATTACATGTAACTGAGTTACTAAACCCTGGATGTTTGATAAAAGAGCCAAGCTGGAGCCATATCCCATACAGGACGTTGCCATCTAACGGTTCAAATGAAAGTGACACTACAGAGGGAGAACGCCTGTACATCCAACAGCACAGGGTAACACACCACTACTCCTTTAACTTCACCACTACTCTAACTTCACCACTACTCATTTAACTTCACCACTACTCATCTAACTTCCCCACTACTCATCTAACTTCCCCACTACTCATCTAACTTCCCCACTACTCATCTAACTTCACCACTACTCCTTTAACTTCACCACTACTCCTTTAACTTCACCACTACTCCTCTAACTTCACCACTACTCCTCTAACTTCCTGTATAATTGATTATAGTGGAAAAACAGCATCATGACACACTATTATGATTGAGTTTCTTGAATCTATTTCAATCATGGCACACAATCAATGAAGCGCTGTATCTGTCTAACCCAAACTCCTACATAGCGAAGGGGGTCAGTGAAGGTGGAGTGGAATGTGTGCAGGTTAGGTTTTTGACTACTCCTCTCCGCTAGGAGACGACATAACAAAAACACCGGCTGTCTAAACTCGCGATCCCTCTTCACTACGGAAGTCTTCCCTCGTCGACTTCCTTCCTGGTGTCTCCAGCAGCATGGTGAACTTGGAGCAGACAGAAGACGACCCAAAACACGCAAAAATGTCCACCGAAGTTTCAATTTTAACCAATCCGACAGCAAACGAACATTCTGCGGCAGGCGGCGGTGGAGACCCAGGCGCGTTCCCAAGTCTGATCCCGTCGTTCGCTGACGCATGCAAGTTGGTGTCAACGCCGTACTCGTGTCTAGTCATGGACACGCACAGAAGACATATTGCCCTGTCGCCCATGTACCTGAAGAAGAAACGGACAGGGATCCAAGAGGAACTGAACACCGAACTGCTAAGATACTCAGAAAGGTAAGCTATGGGTTGAATATGCTAGTTAGTTAACTCACGAAGTTGCTAGTCATCTGCGATGTGCTGCTAGTTTATACATGTTGTAATACGCATGTAGCTCGTACTAGTGTCGATCCGACGCATGCGCACCAGAGGTAGTCTGGCGGTAAAAAAATGTATTGCTCAAAAGTGCTTTATTTCGTACTTTGGATAAATGACCGCATACAGAAACATTTTGGCTACTCTAACTCTCTTCACTTTGTTGGGTTAAGAAAGTAGTTAGTTATATTGAAGCTAGTCACTAAACAACTCGTTAGTGAGAGCGTAGCTGAACGCCCTGGACCAGAGCTACCTAGCATGCTTCCTACTTTGCAGTTGAAATCCATATCATCCCGAAATAGTTACAATTTAGAATATATTTGCTGTTGCATGCCTGATATCGAGAACAGTGTTACAAAAGACGTTGATGGTCATGGCCCGCTACCAAAACCTGCGGGCTCTCCTTCACTGCAGCCAACGTGAGCAAAACATTTAAACGTGTTAACCCTCGCAAGGCTGCCAGCCCAGACCCCAGCCACGTCCTCGGAGCATGCGCAGACCAGCTGGCTGGTGTGTTTACGGACATATTCAATCGATCCTTATCCCAGTCTGCTGTTCCCACATGCTTCAAGAGGGCCACCATTGTTCCTGTTCTCAAGAAAGCTAAGGTAACTGAGCTAAAGGACTATCGCCCCGTAGCACTCACTTCCGTCATCATGAAGTCCTTTGAGAGACTAGTCAAGGACCATTTCCTCTCCACCCTACCTGACACCCGGCCTAGACCCACTCCAATTTGCTTACCGACCCAATAGGTCCACAGACGACGCAATCACACTGCACACTGCCCTAACCCATCTGGACAAGAGAAATACCTATGTAAGAATGCTGTTCATCGACTACAGCTCAGCACCATAGTACCCTCCAAACTCGTCATTAAGCTCTAGACCCAGGGCCTCGACCCCACCCTGTGCAACTGGGTCCTGGACTTCCTGACGGGCCGCCCCCAGGTAGTGAGGGTAGGTAACAACATCTCCACCCCGCTGATCCTCAACACTGGGGCCCCACAAGGGTGCGTTCTGAGCCCTCTCCTGTACTCCCTGTTCACCCATGACTGCATGACCATGCACGCCTCCAACTCAATCATCAAGTTTGCAGACGACACTACAGTGGTAGGCTTGATTACCAACAACGATGAGACGGCCTACAGGGAGGAGGTGAGGGCCCTCGGAGTGTGGTGTCAGGAAAATAACCACACACTCAACGTCAACAAAACAAAGGAGATGATCGTGGACTTCAGGAAACAGCAGAGGGAGCACCCCCCTATCCACATCGACGGGACAGTAGTGGAGAAGGTGGAAAGTTTTAAGTTCCTCGGCGTACACATCACGGACAAACTGAATTGGTCCACCCACACAGACAGCGTTGTGAAGAAGGCGCAGCAGCGCCTCTTCAACCTCAGGAGGCTGAAGAAATTCGGCTTGTCACCAAAAACAGTCACAAACTTTTACAGATGCACAATCGAGAGCATCCTGTCGGGCTGTATCACCGCCTGGTACGGCAACTGCTCCGCCCACAACCGTAAGGCTCTCCAGAAGGTAGTGAGGTCTGCACAACGCATCACCGGGGGCAAACTACCTGCTCTCCATGACACCTACACCACCCGATGTCACAGGAAGGCCAAAAAGATAATCAAGGACAACAACCACCCGAGCCACTGCCTGTTCACCCCGCTATCATCCATAAGGTGAGGTCAGTACAGGTGCATCAAAGCAGGGACCGAGAGACTAAAAAACAGCTTCTATCTCAAGGCCATCAGACTGTTAAACAGCCATCATTAACATTTAGTGGCTGCTGCCAACATACTGACTCAACTCCAGCCACTTTAATAATGAAAAAATTGATGTATTAAATGTATCACTAGCCACTTTAAACAATGCCACTTTATATAATGTTTACATACCCTACATTACTCATCTCATATGTACATACTGTACTGCATCCTGCCTATGCCGTTCGGCCATCGCTCATTCATATGTACATATTCTTATTCATTCCTTTACACTTGTGTGTATAAGGTAGTTGTTGTGAAATTGTTAGGTTAGATATTACTGCATGGTTAGAACTAGAAGCACAAGCATTTCGCTACACTCGCATTAACATCTGCTAACCATGTGTATGTGACCAATAACATTTGATTTGATGTAAAACACTACTAACATTGGGTGGGTTCCGATACATTTTGGACTCCGAGCGGTCTAAGGCACTGCAGCGCAAGAGGCGTCACTACAGACCCTGGTTCGATCTCGGGCTGTATCACAACCAGCCGTGATCGGGAGTCCCATAGGGCGGAGCTGTCAAACCCTGGATTATATGTGTACCTATGATTGCAAATTTTATGAACAAAAATACAGTTTAAAAATTCACACAATGTATAAACCTATTGCGACTGGGACAGACCCAACCCTGCCTGGGTGTGCAGCCTTCTGTTCCAGCCCTGCACTAACACACCTGATTCAAATGTATCAAACCTAATAAGTTAATAATCAAGTTTGCTGTTGCTGGGCTGGAACAGAAGTCTGCTCACCCAGTAGATCGGGGACCAGTGGAGCGAGGTTGGCCACCTACGTTTGAGTCGTTTAGCAGACGCTCTTATCCAGAGCGACTCACAGGAGTAATTAGGGTTAAGTACTTTGCTCAAGGGCACATCGACAGAGCCTTCTCGGCTCTGGGATTCAAACCAGCAACCTTTCAGTTACTGGCCCAAAGCTCTAACCACTAGGCTACTCCAGTCCTGTTATTTACTTTATTTGTTCACCTGAAAGTAATAATAGCCTAATTGTTACTAAAATGTCAAACTTTTACATATGATTTAGCTTAATAGTACACTTTGAAATTATATGTAAGTGTTGATTATTTGAAGTTAAGTGTTTAAACTTGTTTTAATTGTTAACTTAACTATTTTTGATGTTGAACTAGTGTTGATGTTGATTAATCACAGATCACAATCCTGCAATAGAGGAAGGGAATCGCTAAGTTGTCTGTGTTGTATTCGCAAATGGAAATTACCTTTTTTGTTCAGTCATAAGCTCCAATTAGTTTGATCAATTAGTTTTATTTGATAGTCAATTTAAAAAAATAAAATGGATATCAGCAACGTGAAGTCATTTTGCAGTTGATAATGGCATGCGACGCCCGTGCAGCCATTGGCCTACAGCAGTGGTTCCCAACTCGTCCTCCAGGACCCCCAACAGCACACATTTTTGTTGTAGGCCCGGACAAACACACCTGATTCGACTCATTGAGGGCCTGATGATTAGTTGACAAGTTGAGTCTGGCGTGTTTGTTCGGGGCTACAATACAACTACTGCTGGGGGGGGGGGGGGGGGGGTACTGGAGGACCGGAGTTGGGAACCACTAGCATACAGTATGATGGCATTAGCCTTATGGAAAATTTGCAATTGACATTGTGCATCTGAAGCAGAGAATAGCTTAACTCACACACTGTTTTACATATGGTTTGGTTCTCAGTTTAAAAACAATTACACTCGATCATTTGTAAGAGGCTAATCATTATACTAGATTTTGTAGGACAAAGTAGTAGAAGATTCTGATGCTGCTGCAGTATTGTTCATCTTCACAGTGGGAATCTGATGCTGCTGCAGTATTGCTCATCTTCACAGTGGGAATCTGATGCTGCTGCAGTATTGTTCATCTTCACAGTGGGAATCTGATGCTGCTGCAGTATTGTTCATCTTCACAGTGAGAATCTGATGCTGCTGCAGTATTGTTCATCTTCACAGTGGGAATCTGATGCTGCTGCAGTATTGTTCATCTTCACAGTGGGAATCTGATGCTGCTGCAGTATTGCTCATCTTCACAGTGGGAATCTGATGCTGCTGCAGTATTGTTCATCTTCACAGTGGGAATCTGATGCTGCTGCAGTATTGCTCATCTCCACAGTGGGAATCCAGTCAACATGTGTGTCTTGATAGAGGTCAGCTTGTGAACCTACAGTAGTACATAAACAAATGAAAAGCACCCCTGATGTTAGAAAATCAAATTTGAAACTTCGGGAAGATTGCCCCATTATTTACCCAGAAAACGGAGGCAGTGGGATACCGTATTCAAGTAAGACATCGCTTCTTTAGGTCACCTGTACCATCAGGGCTCTTTAATTGTTTGATTCAGTCAGCTGTTTTAGTGTCATATAAAGATGAAATGTATTGTTTGGCTGGAACAACCACTAGTCAACAGAGCAGGTTGTCCTATCTCATTGAGGCCTTTGTCCTATTCTGTAATGTCCTTACATTTTCCCTCTTATGGATAAAGTTCTCAACACATTATCATATGAGTTTTATCACTGGAGTGTTTTTTTGGGGGGGGGGGTGGGGGGCAATAAGGTCCTCCAGGCTATATAGATGTCATATTGTACAGTCTCCCCCTTTTCATAGTCATGGCTATAAGGGATACAGCTGTTGTCACACTAAGGTCATGTTTTACATTTCGTAGCAGACTAGGAGAATTAGGTTACGGTTAGGAAAAGGGATAGCGTTAGCTAAAACAAAAAATACTTTTGACAATTTGATACAAGCTAGATCCCTTTTAGCCAGGATCCCTTTTTCAAAGGCCTAGATTACAGGGTTGCATTCAAGACCAGGTATTTTTTTTACTGATCTGTTGTCAGTGGAGTAGGCCTAGACGACCATCATATTAAAAAGATTCTGCTAATTCCTCCAGTTTATATAAAAAGTAGAATTGCAGGAAGTGTTTTTATCAAAAAGGCCACATTTTTCCCGTGTAAAGGAAACGTCTCTATAGCCTATAAACCTATGCCACTACACGCTTATTCATAGCCTAAATTATTACTATCCAATCTACTCATCACATTAGAAATAGTAGTCTTATGATGATAGAGGCATGCAATCTTTTGTTATGGTGAAAAATAGCCCCCCCCCCCCCAAAAAAAAACGTTAAACTCACACGACACATGCTATTTGCTGGACTACAAGCTATCTAGCTAGCTAATTTAGTGTTGTTGTTAACAGCTGGTTAGCACAACAGCTAAACTCGAAATCGATCAGACGTGATTTACCAGTGATTAAATGATCGTAGCAGACCCGTTACTGACAGCTGTCTGGGTTCAGGTCTTGACGGGTAAAAAGTTTTCTTCGCTTTTCTGACAGTTCTTGAGTCTTGGTGTCACCGATGGTGTTTTATGATTGTGGAAATCTGTAAAAATAAGCCCTGTTTTCTTTTCTGCCTTGTTAAAGCAGCCAAATACTGAATCAACTAGTTTTAGGCACTGTTATCATGCAGTTTGGGGTAGCCCCTCAGCTGTTGTCAGAATAATTAATGTGGTGGTCTTCCAACATGGCCGCCAGGAGGTGTCGTTATGTCAACTGCCAGCCCTCTATAGCGTGCAGGCTTGTGCAGAATATCAGATCTTTACAATGCTCTGAACTTGTATTAAACATCCCAGGAAACGCATGAAATATGTTACATTGATCTTCTAGCCTGCACATAATCATCTGTGTATCTGGCGTGTTCTCTGCTGACGATATCACACCCGGGTCGTATTCTCTAGGAGCCAAACGGAAGCAAACTGGCCGGAACGGGAGGAACCTGCCTTGTTTGTTTTTCTAAGTTTCCTGTTGCAAAACGTTTTGCTATGGTGTGCACTAATGAATATGACCCTGTCTACCTGTGTTCCCTGTGCAGTCTGAAAGGTGTGCCTCTGGCCTATGATGAGGTCAGTTTGCTGGGGCAGCATGGAGACATCTACGACGACAACGGATACATTCACCTCGACATACAAGCCAACTTTGTCATCTTCCAACCCCAGAGAGGACAGAAATTACTGGTGAGAGGCAAGCTATGTTAACTGTTTGTGACTGACCCATACAGATGTGATTCTTACAGACAATTGCACAGTGTTGATGTGTTGTAGCTAGTTACGATGGTAATCTATTCGATATGGAAAGAGTCAAGGTGCTTTGAAATGTCTAGTTGAAGCTAACTCTATCTCCCCCCCTCCAGGGCACAGTTAATAAGCTTGGTGTGAGTCACGTGGGCTGTCTGGTCCATGGCTGTTTCAACGCCAGCGTTCCAAGGCCAGCCCACGTCACCATGGAGACCTGGAGGGAGGCAGGACCCAGGATAGGGGCGGAGCTGGAGTTTGAGGTCTGTCAGCTAGATGCAGACACAGTCGGAGTGCTGCTGATCAGAGGAAGACTTGGCAGGACACGGTAGGTTACAGTGTGTCTGAGATGGATTACATTGTAGTCGGACTGTGCAGAATCACTGATCTACAAATCACTTTGTATCCCAGTTGCTGGATCGACTGATCAAGGTCAGTGATTCTGGGCCTCGCGCGGCAGGGGGCAAGCTGTATGGGCCTCGCGCGGCAGGGGGCAAGCTGTATGGGCCTCGCGCGGCAGGGGGCAAGCTGTATGGGCCTCGCGCGGCAGGGGGCAAGCTGTATGGGGATGTGTTAGAGCTGTATTATCTGAGACTAAACCGTTGTGTGTTCTCTCAGGGTTCAGGAGCTGTTGGCAGCTGGAGAGAGTTCTTATCCTACTGACCCCGCAGAACAGCTGGAGGAACTAGACACAGAACCTGCTCTAGAACCCAACCAGGACTCGCCTGGCGCCACCGTCAAACCCAAGAAGAAGAAAAAGGAGAAACACAGAGAGGTGGCTTCAGTACCATCCCCCGGAGACGCGGAGGACAGCAGCACTAACGGCCACACTGAGGAGAAGAAGAAGAGGAAGGAGAAACGGCAGAACCAAGAGGATGAGGAGAGAGATGTGGGTGGGAGTGGTCCTGTGGAGGTGCAGGGGAGCGACTCCAGCGGTTACCTTAGTGACAAGCCAAACAGGAAGAGGAAACAGGGTGACGATATCACGTCCTGTCTCCATGGAGATCCTGAAACGCCCAAAACTAAGAAGAAGAAGAAAAATAAATGATGTGACTGTGTCACTGTGACTAAAATTGAGTGAAACTGAATGAACATTAAAAGATGATGACTAATGGAATGTCTTAAGTAGACCTGATGAATTAGTTTGGTTACAGCTTCAGCCCTATATGGTCTCCCATACTGTTGGGGTGGTCTGTGTGTCTCTTGATGCAGCTCTTTGTGTAGTTCCCTTTACAAACCTGCAGAGGGAGCCAAGTCATTTCTAGAAGCCATCATGGCTCATGGTAAAGAACTCCAGTGTTTGTTAGCAGAACGCAACATGCTGTAGGGCTATCCATCACGGCTTTACCAGTGTCTTCAAATCTGAAATGGCACCCTATTCCCTACATTGTGCACTAGTTTGGGCCAGGGTCACGTAGGTTCTTTGCCAAAAGTAGTGCCCTATGTAGGGAATTGGGGTTTCATTTGGAACAGAGATGGTGTTTTGTTCTCGAGGCCCCAGAGAGAAGGGAAGAGATGTTGCCAGTGTCTAAGTCCTTCTACATTTGTATAGGTGACACATTGAAGACTTCAGAAAAGAAGAGAAGTGTTTTTATGAATTAAATAATGATATATTTGGGAGTGACTGTGTTGTGTGCCTTTTTAGAAGTTAGTGTGGTAGAGGAGGGTTAGTTGTAGATGTGGGTGATGATGCAGGTCCATGAGAAGGACTTACCAAGAACAACTGCCGAAATGACTAATTTGAGGTATGTCCATCTCCCCAAGTCACCTGAGTGGGTGTTACATAATTGTACAGTTTGTCATCACCTTTTCTACTAGGGTAGTTATCATTATGCAGTCAGATCAGACGGGTTCATACTAGGGAGGAGTGTGGAGTCGGCTAATATGTTGAGCTACAACCCCCTCATTTCATCTGAAGGATGGAGAGCAGAGCTGCACACACAGGCGGGAAATGGATCATTAGACCTAGTGTTAATGTGTCTATGTAATGATCCGGGTTTTCGACTAGGATCTACAATGAAGGGTTATTCCATATCATTGGGTGAATCAAAACGAACACCTAACTGTTGTACGTGCAGTTACACGAACACTCCCACTTGAATTTTCAGATAGGTGCTTTATTGAGGAAAGTTTTACTTGCGATGACTGTAATGTGGTTGCAGCCTGGTTTCATAGACTAGACGTAACAAAGTACACATCAATTTGGAACTCTCAAATTACTATTTGTTACATTTGGTATGGTTACTTAAGGTAAAAACGAAAGTAGGGTGGTTGGTCATGGTGGATGGGTAGGCGTATAACGTTTACGTCTAGCAACCCAGAGGTTGTGCTTAAGAAATCTCATCAGACAACTAGCATTTTAGCTCATTTGCAACTACTTTAACCTTAACCCCCAGCCTAGCTAACATTAGCCACTTAGCTAATTTGTGTTAGCCACCTAGCTAATGTTAGCGTTAGCCACAACAAATCTGAAATCATAACCTATAATACGTTTAGCAAAAGCGTAAGTATGAATTGCAATTCCTAACATATTGTACGACATGGATGGTGGACATCCACAAATTAATACATAACATATCATACTAATTGGAATGTCCCGGATTTACCTTCACTATGTTACGTCTACCCCTGAGTCCAGGTTGGTGGTTGACTTTACAACCTAAGTTGCTCTCGATAAGAGCATCTGCTAAATGATCAAAATGTAATGTCTGGTACACTGGGTGGGTGGAGTTTGCACATTTTAGACCATTCCATTGGTCCTAAAGTGAAATCTCTGCCCACCTGTAGCACTGGACGAACTAACATTTGAATTAACCAGGCAAGTTAAGAACCAATTCTTATTTACAATGACGGCCAAACCCGGACGACGCTGGGCCAATTGTGCACCACCTAATGGGACTCCCAATCACAGACGGTTGTGATCCAGCCTGGAATCGAACCAGGGACTGCAGTGACACCTCTTGCACTGAGATGCAGTGCCTTAGACTGCTGCTCCACTCGGGAGGCCAAATGTAAAAAGGATTGCACCCATCATGCATCGAGGCAGATGAACACACATACAATATCCTGTCTAACCCCAACTCAGAGAAGAGACTTCATTCTATCTATACATGAAAATATATTTTGAGATGAGTGAGGTACATAATCTATAAAGTTATACCTACTCCTCCCCACTAAAGTCTATACCTACTCCTCCCCACTAAAGTCTATACCTACTCCTCCCACTAAAGTCTATACCTACTCCTCCCCACTAAAGTCTATACCTACTCCTCCCCACTAAAGTCTATACCTACTCCTCCCCACTAAAGTCTATACCCACTCCTCCCCACTAAAGTTATACCTACTCCTCCCCACTAAAGTCTATACCTACTCCTCTCCACTAAAGTCTATACCTACTCCTCCCACTAAAGTTATACCTACTCCTCCCACTAAAGTTATACCTACTCCTCCCACTAAAGTCTATACCTACTCCTCCCCACTAAAGTCTATACCTACTCCTCCCCACTAAAGTCTATACCTACTCCTCCCACTAAAGTCTATACCTACTCCTCCCCACTAAAGTCTATACCTACTCCTCCCACTAAAGTCTATACCTACTCCTCCCACTAAAGTCTATACCTACTCCTCCCACTAAAGTTATACCTACGCTCTGACATGCACTGTCAACTGTGGGACTTTATATAGACAGGTGTGTGCCTTTCCGATATCCAATCAATTGAATTTACCACAGGTGGACTCCAATCAAGTTGTACAAACATCTCAAGCATGATCAATGCAAACAGGATGCACCTGAGCTCAATTTTGAGTCTCATATCAAAAGGGTCTGAATACTTATGTAAAATGGAGTATTGTGTGTAGATTGAGTTTTTTAATTTTTTAAAATCAATTTTAGAATAAGGCTGTAATGTGGAAAAGGTCAAGGGGTCTGAATACTTTCCGAAGGCACTGTACAAAACATTAAGAACATCTGCTGTTTCCATGTCAGACTGACCAGATGAATCCAGGTGAAAGCTATGTTCCCTTATTGAAGTCACCTGGTAAATCCACTTCAATCAGTGTAGATGAAGGAGAGGAGACAGGTTAAATAAGCATGTTTAAGCCTTGAGACAATTGAGATATGGGTTGTGTATGTTTGCCATTCAGAGGGTGAATGGGCAAGACAAAATATTTAAGTGCCTTTGAACTGGGTCTGGTAGAAGGTGCCTTTGAACGGGGTCTGGTAGTAGGTGCCTTTGAACTGGGTCTGGTAGTAGGTGCCTTTGAACTGGGTCTGGTAGTAGGTGGCTTTGAACGGGGTCTGGTAGTAGGTGCCTTTGAACGGGGTCTGGTAGTAGGTGCCTTTGAACTGGGTCTGGTAGTAGGTGCCTTTGAACTGGGTCTGGTAGTAGGTGCCTTTGAACGGGGTCTGGTAGTAGGTGCCTTTGAACTGGGTCTGGTAGTAGGTGCCTTTGAACTGGGTCTGGTAGAAGGTGCCAGGAGCACTGGTTTGTGTCAAGACTTACAACACTGCTGGGTTTTTCACAGTTTCCTGTGTGTATCAAGAGTTCCATGACCCGAAGGACATCCAGCCAACTTGACATAACTGTGGGAAGCATTGCAGTCAACATGGGCCAGCATCCCTGTGGAACGCTTTCAACACCTTGTAGAGTCCATGCCTCGATGAATTGAGGCTGTTCTGAGGGTAAAAAGGGGAGGGGGGTTCAGCTAAATATTAGGAATGTGTTCCTAATGTTTGGTACAAGACTTAAAAATGGCTGTCTAGCATTCCTAATCTGGCTGTCTAGCATTCCTAATCTGTCTGTCTGTTCCTAATCTGTCTGTCTAGCATTCCTAATCTGGCTGTCTAGCATTCCTCATCTGGCTGTCTAGCATTCCTCATCTGGCTGTCTAGCATTCCTCATCTGGCTGTCTAGCATTCCTCATCTGGCTGTCTAGCATTCCTCATCTGGCTGTCTAGCATTCCTCATCTGGCTGTCTAGCATTCCTCATCTGGCTGTCTAGCATTCCTCATCTGGCTGTCTAGCATTCCTCATCTGGCTGTCTAGCATTCCTAATCTGGTTGTCTGTTCCTAATCTGATGTTGGTCCCATTTCCTTTATTAAGTTTAGTTCCAAGATCAGTATGATAAACCAATAGAAAATAGAATTGAAAAACTATTACAAGCACTGCTCCAGATCACTTGATATCCACAACAAGAGGGAGACATGAGGGAGACATGAGGGAGACAAGAGGGAGACAACAGGGAGATAAGAGGGAAAGGGACAGGGAGACAAGAGGGAAAGGGAGACAAGAGGGACAGGGAGAGAAGAGGGAGATAAGAGGGAGACAAGAGGGACAGGGAGAGAAGAGGGACAGGGAGAGAAGAGGGAGACAAGAGGGAGAGGGAGACAAGTGGGACAGGGAGAGAAGAGGGAGACAAGAGGGACAGGGAGAGAAGAGGGAGACAAGAGGGACAGGGAGAGAAGAGGGAGACAAGAGGGACAGGGAGAGAAGAGGGAGACAAGAGGGACAGGGAGAGAAGAGGGAGACAAGAGGGACAGGGAGAGAAGAGGGAGACAAGAGGGACAGGGAGACAGAGACCCAACTTAACTCAAGCTAAACTATCATACAGCGGGTCAGAGACCGCGCGCTCAAGTGTTTTGGAAAGGAGGTATTGTGGCAGCAGTAGGTATTGTCGCCCGGTCTGACTCAGCTCTGGGCGCCTGTGTTCAGAACCACACACACACACACACACACACACACACACACTAGAGCAGGTGGTGGTGTTCTCCTGGGTGTGTATGTTGTTGTCACAGTAACAAATAGTAACGCAGCTCTCCTTAGTCAGCGAAGAGCCCCTGTCTGAAATCTGTTGGCGCTGTCCCTGTCAACAAACACACACAGTCTTACCTTGGTTAGTTACTGTGACAGACTCTAGTTGCTGTGTTTCTCCTGTCTATAGTAAGGAATAGTGACAGATCAATAAGGTTAACTAAGTACTCTGGTTACTAACTGTGTTGACCTTGTCTATAGTAAAAGATAGTGACAGACGTGTGTGTGAATAGGGTTAACTAAGTCAGATTTCAGGGGACCAATTGAGAAGCCCTTTGATTAAAAGCTCAATTGACAGGCACACACACACGCTGGCGTATGAGATCAATCTCTTGTGCTCCCCCAGCAGAGAGCATGTCTTCTCTCATAAAATATCAAGATGGATGCCTGAGATCAGTGTGTGTGCGACAGCCAGTAGTTTCTCTCAGCTGTTCCAGGAAATGTCTATGAAATCTACACCACCATCTAGCATTTCCATAGTTTTATTTTTGTTTTATAAGAAGCCTATAGAAAAATATTGTATCTCCATAATGATTGTTTTCCTGATATACAGTACAAGCAGGAATATACAGCAGGGGTGGAAGCTAACCTGCCTCCTGGAGAGTTACTGGGTGTGTAGGCTTCTGCTTCAGGATCTGGTTAGAGCAGTGTTACCCACACACCTCTACACCCACAACAGCAATACAGGATGAGGGTTATCCACAACAGCTTTACAGGAGGAGGGTTACCCACAATACCTCTACAGGATGAGGGTTACCCACAACAGCTTTACAGGAGGAGGGTTACCCACAATACCTCTACAGGATGAGGGTTACCCACAACAGCTTTACAGGAGGACGGTTACCCACAACACCTCTACAGGAGGAGGGTTACCCACAACACCTCTACAGGAGGAGGGTTACCCATAATACCTCTACAGGAGGAGGGTTACCCACAACACCTCTACAGGAGGAGGGTTACCCACAACACCTCTACAGGAGGAGGGTTACCCATAACACCCCTACAGGAGGACGGTTACCCACAACATCTCTACAGGAGGATGGTTACCCACAACACCTCTCCAGGAGGAGGGTTACCCATAACACCCATACAGGATGAGGGTTACCCACAACAGCTTTACAGGAGGACGGTTACCCACAACACCTCTACAGGAGGAGGGTTACCCACAACACCTCTACAGGAGGAGGGTTACCCATAATACCTCTACAGGAGGAGGGTTACCCACAACACCTCTACAGGAGGAGGGTTACCCACAACACCTCTACAGGAGGAGGGTTACCCATAACACCCCTACAGGAGGACGGTTACCCACAACATCTCTACAGGAGGATGGTTACCCACAACACCTCTCCAGGAGGAGGGTTACCCATAACACCCATACAGGATGAGGGTTACCCACAACATCTATACAGGAGGACGGTTACCCACAACACCTCTACAGGAGGAGGGTTACCCACAACACCTCTACAGGAGGACGGTTACCCACAACACCTCTCCAGGATGAGGGTTACCCACAACACCTCTACAGGAGGACGGTTACCCACAACACCTCTACAGGAGGACGGTTACCCACAACACCTCTACAGGATGAGGGTTACCCACAACACCTCTACAGGAGGGTTACCCACAACACCTCTACAGGAGGGTTACCCACAACACCTCTCCAGGATGAGGGTTACCCACAACAGGAGGACGGTTACCCACAACACCTCTACAGGATGAGGGTTACCCACAACAGCACTACAGGAGGAGGGTTACCCACAACACCTCTACAGGAGGAGGGTTACCCACAACATCTCTACAGGATGAGGGTTACCCACAACACCTCTACAGGATGAGGGTTACCCACAACATCTCTACAGGAGGACGGTTACCCACAACAGCTTTACAGTGTGCATCCTTGGTTGTATGTCTGATACTTTAAAGAATTCCATATTCTGCTCTCCATGAGATCGCTAAAGCACTGTTCCTTCATACACCTACATTCATATAGCCAGAACCAGTGAGAGAGAAGAATGGGAGAGAGAGAGAGAGGAATGGGAGAGAGAGAGAGAGAGAGGGGAATGAGAGAGAGAGAGAGGGGAATGAGAGAGAGAGAGAGAGGGATGGGAGAGAGAGAGAGAGAGGAATGGGAGAGAGAGAGAGAGAGAGAGGAATGGGAGAGAGAGAGAGAGAGAGAGAGGAATGGGAGAGAGATTTAAAATAAATTGCATGCGTGTTTTGTGATCATTCGTTTGAAGCGTCTGATTGGCTGTCTGTCCCTCCTGTCTGTGAGGGCATATGTCATGGGGCTCTGTGTGTTAGGACTATCTGAACTCGTAACAACTTGTCCAAGAAAAGCGTTCATTGTTGTTTTATTTTGGGAAACTTCTTCCATCTGTGCTGAAGTTCTCTACACACAGCTGTGCAATATTGCTGCTCAGCTCTGTTAGTGGATATCACTCCGTTGTCAGGGCAACAAGGTGTGTACATCATCAGGGCAGAAAGTTGTGTCCATTGTCAGGGCAACAAGGTGGTTCCATTGTCAGGGTTACAAGATGTGCCAGTTGTCAGGGCAACAAGGTGTGTTCATTGTCAAGGAGATGTGGTGTTAGCATTGTAGGAGATCTGGGGAATCCCATTGCTGGAGTCAAGGATCTCCTGTTGGAAACACACAAACACATGCACACACACACGTTAGTATCACTCGGCTGTGGATTGTCACTGAGGAGCAATTAAGAGTAATGTGTGATTGCGGTCCAAGCTTGTGAGTGTGTGTTTTGTTTCTTACAAAAGATCCGTGTGTGTATGAATCCTTCTCAGCCATCTCGTGTGAGTGATGCAGTGAGTGTTCTCTCTCCAGAAACATCCTCTGTTGTTCTGAACTGGCCAGACGACAGGTCAACCAGGTTGAGAGAGTACAGGAAGAGATACCTACGGGAGGGAGAGGGAGATGACTAATTGAATGGTGCGAGAATCTGAACGTTACCTTCCATATACAGACAGAGACGTTTTCATGCAGGTTAGAGGAGGTACTGGGTCGGTGTCGCCCTGCTCAACTATCTGGAGTTGGAATGAGTTGATTTTAGTGTCATGTAATATAATGTTTAACTATGTTTCAAAGTGTTTTATAGCGTTTCATAGCGTTGCAAACCCAGGCAGGCAATAGTCATGGCTGCTAGGTGTAGGGAACGAAGAGAGTCCGGTCGTCGTGACAACGCCCTAACGAACTGGAAGTTGAGAATCCCTCCAATCAGACCACAGATACAGCAAGCTGAGAACAGAATCATCTGGAGAGGGAGAGAGGGAGAGAGGGAGAGAGAGGGAAAGAGGGAGAGACATAGGGAGGGAAAGAGAGAGAGGGAAAGAGGGAGAGAGAGAGACAGGGAGGGAGAGAGAGAGACAGGGAGGGAGGGAAAGAGACAGGGAGAGACATAGGGAGGGAAAGAGAGAAAGAGGGAGAGACATAGGGAGGGAAAGAGAGAGACAGGGAGGGAAAGAGAGAGAGAGGGAAAGAGAGAAAGAGGGAGAGAGAGGGAGAGTCATAGGGAGGGAAAGAGAGAGACAGGGAGGGAAAGAGAGAGAGAGGGAAAGAGAGAAAGAGGGGGAAAGAGGGAGAGACATAGGGAGGGAAAGAGAGAGAGGGAAAGAGGGAGAGAGAGAGACAGGGAGGGAGAGAGAGACAGGGAGGGAGAGAGAGACAGGGAGGGAGGGAAAGAGACAGGGAGAGACATAGGGAGGGAAAGAGAGAAAGAGGGAGAGACATAGGGAGGGAAAGAGAGAGACAGGGAGGGAAAGAGAGAGAGAGGGAAAGAGAGAAAGAGGGAGAGAGAGGGAGAGACATAGGGAGGGAAAGAGAGAGACAGGGAGGGAAAGAGAGAGAGAGGGAAAGAGAGAAAGAGGGAGAGAGAGGGAGAGACATAGGGAGGGAAAGAGAGAGACAGGGAGGGAGAGACATAGGGAGGGAAAGAGAGAAAGACGGAGAGGGATAAAAAAACAGGAGAAAGAATAAAGCAATATAAATACACACAGACTTAAAGGACTGCTCCTGCAGATACTATAGCCACCTTGTCAGCAGAAACAATACATGGTGAGATGGAACACTGTTTATAGTTTCCTGCTCTATACCTGTAAATGAGATGAAACACAGTTTATAGTTTCCTGCTCTATACCTGTAAATGAGATGGAACACAGTTTATAGTTGCCTGCTCTATACCTGTAAATGAGATGGAACACAGTTTATAGTGTCTTGCTCTATACCTGTAAATGAGATGGAACACACTGTAAATAGTGGTTTGTGGTTCAGTGCTGTACATGACTCCACACATTGTTTTTTTTAAACGTGCAAAATAAATTATGTTCAGCATAATTATCCACACACACACACACTTCTGACATTTCCTGGAAGCTCAGTTACAACGAGCAAGCCTCTGATTACCCTGTCCCACTCAGAACCCCCACACCGTTTATTTGTGTGTGTGTGTGTGTGTGTGTGTGTGTGTGTGTGTGTGTGTGTGTGTGTGTGTGTGTGTGTGTAGACAGACACGTCAGGTTTCCTAATGTAACACACACCTTCAGTAAATGTCCGCATGGAAAATCAGAGCTCCTGTTTCAGTCATTATCCATTGTTTGGAAACACATCAGACTCCAGAGAAACACTAACCTAGCATAACCTAATCATCACACAGAGATTGTGGGAGGATAGGAGAGGGAGAGCCAGAGGAGAGAGAGGGGTGACTGCTGAGAGAAGAGGATGGAGAAGGAGAGAGCGAGACAGTCGACCAGGCCGTGAGCAGAGCAACAGCCCTCATCCTCAGATGCTCAGCATGCTCTGCTCAAACCTAATGGTCCGGGCCTAAACCACACGAATAACAACACTGGACACTATAGACCACAAAGCATCCTGGGATATACAAGGTCTGAGGTCATCTGCCTTTGGCCTAAAGAGCAGGAACCCAGACTTCAACAAAGAAATCAGAAATACAGACATTGTCATTTTGCAAGAAACATGATATAGAAGAAATGGACTGACTGATTGCCGACTAGGTTACAGAGAGCTGGTAGTACCATCCACCAAACGACCATGTGTGAAACAGGGGGTATGCTAATTTGGTATAGAGCAGACCTAACTCACTCTATTAAATGAGTCAAAACAGGAATATTTTACATTTGGCTAGAAATGTAAAAGGAAATGATCTGAACAGAGAAGAAGGTCCTCCTGTGTTCTACCTATATCCCCACTAGAATCCCCATACTTTAATGAAGACTGCATCTCCATCCTAGAGGGGGAGAACAATCATTTTCAGGCCCAGGGACATGTACTAGTCTTTGGTGACCTAAATGCCAGAACTGGACAAGAACCCAACATTCTCAACACACAGGGGGACAAACACCTACCTGGAGGTGACAGCATTCCTTCCCAAAATATGCCCCCATAGGCACAACTACGCCAAAACAACCAACAAATATGTATCACAACTCCTGCAGCTCTGTCGCACGCTGGGTCTGTACATAGTCAAGGGTAGGCTTCGATGATACTCCTTTAGTAGGTACACCCACAGCTCATCCCCTGGCAGTGGTAGACTACTTCATCACTGACCAACCCAGAGTCTCTCAGAGCGTTCACAGTCAGCCCACTGACACCCCTATCAGATCACAGCGAAATCACAATCTACTTGAACAGAGTAATACTCAACCATGAGTTATCGAAGCTGAACAAACTGCTGGTTGTTAACAAATGCTATAGATGGACGGAGGTTAGCGTAGAAATCTACCAACAAACAATTAGCCAACAATAAATCCCTCCTAGGCATCTTCCTAGACAAAATGTTTCCCTGCAATAGTGGTGTAAACTTAGCAGTATGAAGCCTGAACCGTATATTGGACATATCAGCTGACATATTGTATGAAATGTAAAAACATTCTAGCAGAAAACCTCAGAAGGGCCTCCTGAGTGGCGCAGGGGTCAAAAGCCCTGCATCGCAGTGTAAGCCGTGCCACTGGAGATTCTGGGTTCGAGTCCAGGCTCTGTCGCGACAGGGAGACCCATGGGGCGGCGCACATTTGTCCCAGTGTCATCCGGGTTTGGCCGGCAGGGATGTCCTTGTTCCATCACACACTAGTAACTCCTGTTGTGTGCAATGCACGCCGATACGATCACCAGGTGTACAGTGTTTACTCCACCACATTGGGTGCGGATGGCTTCCGGGTTAAGTGGGCATTGTGTCAAGAAGCAGTGCGGGTTGGCTGGGTCGTGTTTCGGAGGACGCATGGCTCTTCACCTCTCCCGAGTCCGTACGGGAGTTGCAGCGATGAGACAAGACTGTAACTACCAAGAATTTAAAAAAAAAACAGCATCTGCGTTACACAGCCAAAAACACAGAGACCCAGCAACTTATAACCTACGCCTTCACTATGGTGAAACACTAAAACAGTAGAGACTACGAGGAAAGAACAGCACGGCAGAAATCAGCTCAATGGGATTGAAGAATCCGGAGAATCTAACCACTTCTGGAACATTCTAAACAAACAGCATGAAGAGTTATCTATCCAAAACGGAGATGTATGGATAAAATCACTTCACCAATCTGTTTGGCCCTATAATAAAATGTAAAAACATGATCATTTACAAAACATAGAATCAACAATTAAAGACTACCAGAACACACTGGGTTCTCCATTGGATGAGCTACAGGACAAAACACAAATCCTTCAACACAAAAAGGCCTGTGGTGTTGATGACCTACTAATCAAAATTATAAAATATACAAACCACAAATTAAAATGGGCTTTTCTTGAACATTTCAACATTGTCCTCAGCTCTGGCATCTTCCCCGGTGTTTCGAACCAAGGTCTGATCAATCAATCCACAAAAGTAGAGAGAAATTTGACCCTGATAATTACAGTGGGATCTGCGTCAACAGTGACCTCTGAAAAATCCTCTGCAGTGTCATCAACAGCAGAGTCCAACATTTCCTCTGTGAAAACATCGTCCTGAGCAAATGTCAAATTGGCTTCTTACCAAAATATAGTACGACAGACCACATATACACCTTGCACACCCTAATTGACAAACAAACCAACCAAAACATGCTTTGTTGATTTCAAAAAAGCTTTTGACTCAATTTGGAATGACGGTCTGCTTTACAAATTGATGGAAAGCGGTGTTGGGGGAAAAACATGACATAAAATCAGTGTACACAAACTAGTGTGCAGTTAAAATTGGCAAAAAACAAACATTTATTTCCACAGGCTCATGGGGTGAGACAGACATGCAGCTTGGGCCCACTGTTTGCAGATGATCTGGTGAAGGAAGGCCTACAGCAGCACCTAGATCTTCTACACAGATTCTGTCAGACATGGGCCCTCACTGTAAATCTCAGTAAGACAAAAATAATGGTGTTCCAAAAAAGGTCCAGTTGCCAGGACAAGGAATACAAATTCTATCTAGACACCGTTGTCCTAGAGCACACAATGAATTATACCTACTTTGGCCTTAACATCAACGCCACAGGTAACTTCCACAAGGCTGTGAACGATCTAAGAGACAAGAAAGAAGGGCATTCTATGCCATGAAAAGGAACATAAAACTTGACATCCCAACTAGGATCTGGCAAAAAAATACAATCAGTTAGAGAAGCCATTGCTTTCTATGGTCGTGAGGTCTGGGGTCCACTCACCAATCAAGACTTCACGAAAATGGGACAAACAGCCAATTGAGACTCTGCATGCAGAATTCTGCTAAAATATCATTAATGTACAATGCATGCAAAGCAGAATCAGGAATCATTATTCAAATCCAGAAAAAAGAGCTGTTAAATTCTACAACCACTTAAAAGGAAGTCATGCCCACACATTTCACTACAAAGCCCTCCCCTACAGAGAGATGAACCTAGAGAAGAGTCCCCTCAGCCACCTGATTCTGGGGCTCTGTTCACAAACAGACCCCAGGACAGCAACAAAATTAGACCCAACCAAATTATGAGAGAGAAAAAATAGATGAAAATAACTATTTGACACATTGGAAAGAATCAACCAAAAACCAGAGCAAACTGGAATGCTGTCTGTCCCTAAACAGAGACTACACAGTAACAGAATACCTGACCACTGTGACTGACCCTAAATATAAAAAATCCTTGACTATGTACAGACTCAGTTAGCATAGCCTTGCTATTGAGAGAGGCCCCACAAGGCAGAACATGTGCCCACAGAAGTCGGTAGAAACTGAGCTGCACTTCCTTTCCTCCTGCTGCCAAAGGTATGACTATTATTAGAGACACATATTTCCCACAGATCACATTGACCCACAAAGAATTTAAAAACAAATCAAATATTGATAGACTCCCATATCTGTTAGGTGAAATACCGCAGTTTGCAATCCCAGTAGACAACACAACAGGACATCCAGTCGAGCACAAACTACATCGTAAATACAACCAATATGTATTTGTTTACTTATCTTCCCCTACTGTTCGTACTACAGCTATTGGCACATTGTTGAAAACCCTGTACATAGTTGATATTATGACATTTGAAATGTCCTTATCCTTTTGAAACCTTTGAGTGCAATGTTCATTTTGTTATGCTTTTTGTTGATATTATTTATTTCACTTGCTTTGGCAATGTAAACATATGTTTCCCATGCCAATAAAGCCCATTTGAGGAGAGAGAGAGACTTCTGAGAGAAGCAGAAAGGAGGGTAAGAGA
>NC_074696.1:12499647-12599647 GCF_029448725.1 Salvelinus fontinalis
AGAGTCTGTTGGAGCGTTTTAAAGTTTTATACCTAAAGCACACAAAATACCCAAGATGCACATCTACTTTGAGTTCACCCATCACCCTCTGTCCAGACACCCTCTCTGACCCCTCACCCTCTGTCCAGACATCTGTTTTATCTTCTGCTCCAGGCTGACTGCGACCTCCTCTGACCTGGCCCGGTCAAGTTCAGGTCGGGTCCGGGTCAAGCTCAGGTCTGGTCCTGGTCTGGGTATATTAGAAAAGACATCATCCACGAGAGCTGCAGAACTCTCTCATCACCAGGCCAGTTACAGGTAAATGACAGATCAGAGGACAGGAGAAAAGAGGACAGGGAAGGACAGGAGAGGATATTAACAGGCAGTGACTAGAACTATAGAAAAAACACTGTATTTGTATTTATTATGGATCCCCATTAGTTCCTGCCAAGGCAGCAGCTACTCTTCCTGGTGTTTATTATGGATCCCCATTAGTTCCTGCCAAGGCAGCAGCTACTCTTCCTGGTGTTTATTATGGATCCCCATTAGTTCCTGCCAAGGCAGCAGCTACTCTTCCTGGTGTTTATTATGGATCCCCATTAGTTCCTGCCAAGGCAGCAGCTACTCTTCCTGGGGTTTATTATGGATCCCGATTAGTTCCTGCCAAGGCAGCAGCTACTCTTCCTGGTGTTTATTATGGATCCCCATTAGTTCCTGCCAAGGTAGCAGCTACTCTTCCTGGGGTTTATTATGGATCCCCATTAGTTCCTGCCAAGGCAGCAGCTACTCTTCCTGTGGTTTATTATGGATCCCCATTAGTTCCTGCCAAGGCAGCAGCTACTCTTCCTGGGGTTTATTATCAATCCCCATTAGTTTCTGCCAAGGCAGCAGCTACTCTTCCTGGTGTTTATTATGGATCCCCATTAGTTCCTGCCAAGGCAGCAGCTACTCTTCCTGGGGTTTATTATGGATCCCGATTAGTTCCTGCCAAGGCAGCAGCTACTCTTCCTGGTGTTTATTATGGATCCCCATTAGTTCCTGCCAAGGCAGCAGCTACTCTTCCTGGTGTTTATTATGGATCCCCATTAGTTCCTGCCAAGGCAGCAGCTACTCTTCCTGGGGTTTATTATGGATCCCCATTAGTTCCTGCCAAGGCAGCAGCTACTCTTCCTGGTGTTTATTATGGATCCCCATTAGTTCCTGCCAAGGCAGCAGCTACTCTTCCTGGTGTTTATTATGGATCCCCATTAGTTCCTGCCAAGGCAGCAGCTACTCTTCCTGGTGCTTATTATGGATCCCCATTAGTTCCTGCCAAGGCAGCAGCTACTCTTCCTGGGGTTTATTATGGATCCCGATTAGTTCCTGCCAAGGCAGCAGCTACTCTTCCTGGTGTTTATTATGGATCCCCATTAGTTCCTGCCAAGGTAGCAGCTACTCTTCCTGGGGTTTATTATGGATCCCCATTAGTTCCTGCCAAGGCAGCAGCTACTCTTCCTGGGGTTTATTATCAATCCCCATTAGTTTCTGCCAAGGCAGCAGCTACTCTTCCTGGTGTTTATTATGGATCCCCATTAGTTCCTGCCAAGGCAGCAGCTACTCTTCCTGGGGTTTATTATGGATCCCGATTAGTTCCTGCCAAGGCAGCAGCTACTCTTCCTGGTGTTTATTATGGATCCCCATTAGTTCCTGCCAAGGCAGCAGCTACTCTTCCTGGGGTTTATTATGGATCCCCATTAGTTCCTGCCAAGGCAGCAGCTACTCTTCCTGTGGTTTATTATGGATCCCCATTAGTTTCTGCCAAGGCAGCAGCTACTCTTCCGGGTGTTTATTATGGATCCCCAGTAGTTCCTGCCAAGGCAGCAGCTACTCTTCCTGGGGTTTATTATGGATCCCCATTAGTTCCTGCCAAGGCAGCAGCTACTCTTCCTGGGGTTTATTATGGATCCCCATTAGTTTCTGCCAAGGCAGCAGCTACTCTTCCTGGTGTTTATTATGGATCCCCATTAGTTCCTGCCAAGGCAGCAGCTACTCTTCCTGGTGTTTATTATGGATCCCGATTAGTTCCTGCCAAGGCAGCAGCTACTCTTCCTGGTGTTTATTATGGATCCCCATTAGTTCCTGCCAAGGCAGCAGCTACTCTTCCTGGGGTTTATTATGGATCCCCATTAGTTCCTGCCAAGGCAGCAGCTACTCTTCCTGTGGTTTATTATGGATCCCCATTAGTTCCTGCCAAGGCAGCAGCTACTCTTCCTGGGGTTTATTATCAATCCCCATTAGTTTCTGCCAAGGCAGCAGCTACTCTTCCTGGTGTTTATTATGGATCCCCATTAGTTCCTGCCAAGGCAGCAGCTACTCTTCCTGGGGTTTATTATGGATCCCGATTAGTTCCTGCCAAGGCAGCAGCTACTCTTCCTGGTGTTTATTATGGATCCCCATTAGTTCCTGCCAAGGCAGCAGCTACTCTTCCTGGTGTTTATTATGGATCCCCATTAGTTCCTGCCAAGGCAGCAGCTACTCTTCCTGTGGTTTATTATGGATCCCCATTAGTTCCTGCCAAGGCAGCAGCTACTCTTCCTGGGGTTTATTATGGATCCCCAGTAGTTCCTGCCAAGGCAGCAGCTACTCTTCCTGGGTTTTATTATGGATCCCCATTAGTTCCTGCCAAGGCAGCAGCTACTCTTCCTTGGCTCCTGCAAAATTAAGACAGTTTATACAATTTTAAAAACATTACAATACATTCACAATAGATTTCACAACAAATGAAGTGCTTCTACACCTGCATTGCTTGCTGTTTGTGACATCAGCTGATGTAAGAAGGGCTATATAAATACATTTGTTTTGATTTGATTTGAAGTGTGTACCCTCAGGTCACTACTCTACTACCACATATCGACAACACAAACTAATAGGAAGTGGTACAGGAAGGAAAACATATGATGTTATTAAATCAATGTACACTTAAAACAAATGTGAGGTTAACATTGGCAACAGGGCAACAGACTTCTTCTCTCGGGGACGTGGAGTGAAACAAGGCTGTCCAATAAGTCCAACACTATTTAACATCTACATTCATGAACTGGCCAAAACAGTAGAAGAATTAGCAGCACCTGGTCTCACCCGACACAACACTGAAATCAAGGGTCTGCTGTATGCAGATGACCTGGTGCTGCTGTCTCCCACTAAGGAGGGTCTGCTGTAGACAGATGAACTGGTGCTGCTGTCTCCCACTAAGGAGGGTCTGCTGTAGACAGATGACCTGGTGCTGCTCTCTCCCACTAAGGAGGGTCTGCTGTACGCAGATGACCTGGTGCTGCTGTCTCCCACTAAGGAGGGTCTGCTGTAGACAGATGACCTGGTGCTGCTGTCTCCCACTAAGGGTCTGCTGTATGCAGATGACCTGGTGCTGCTGTCTCCCACTAAGGAGGGTCTGCTGTAGACAGATGACCTGGTGCTGCTGTCTCTCACTAAGGAGGGTCTGCTGTAGACAGATGACCTGGTGCTGCTGTCTCCCACTAAGGAGGGTCTGCTGTAGACAGATGAACTGGTGCTGCTGTCTCCCACTAAGGAGGGTCTGCTGTCTCCCACTAAGGAGGGTCTGCTGTAGACAGATGACCTGGTGCTGCTGTCTCCCACTAAGGGTCTGCTGTATGCAGATGACCTGGTGCTGCTGTCTCTCACTAAGGAGGGTCTGCTGTATGCAGATGACCTGGTGCTGCTGTCTCCCACTAAGGAGGGTCTGCTGTATGCAGATGACCTGGTGCTGCTGTCTCCCACTAAGGAGGGTCTGCTGTATGCAGATGACCTGGTGCTGCTGTCTCCCACTAAGGAGGGTCTGCTGTAGACAGATGACCTGGTGCTGCAATCTCCCACTAAGGAGGGTCTGCTGTCTCCCACTAAGGAGGGTCTGCTGTACGCAGATGACCTGGTGCTGCTGTCTCTCACTAAGAAGGGTCTGCTGTAGACAGATGACCTGGTGCTGCTGTCTCCCACTAAGGAGGGTCTGCTGTAGACAGGTGACCTGGTGCTGCTGTCTCCCACTAAGGAGGGTCTGCTGTATGCAGATGACCTGGTGCTGCTGTCTCCAACTAAGGAGGGTCTGCTGTAGACAGATGAACTGGTGCTGCTGTCTCCCACTAAGGAGGGTCTGCTGTCTCCCACTAAGGAAGGTCTGCTGTAGACAGATGACCTGGTGCTGCTGTCTCCCACTAAGGAGGGTCTGCTGTATGCAGATGACCTGGTGCTGCTGTCTCCCACTAAGGAGGGTCTGCTGTCTCCCACTAAGGAGGGTTTGCTGTAGACAGATGACCTGGTGCTGCTGTCTCTCACTAAGGAGGGTCTGCTGTATGCAGATGACCTGGTGCTGCTGACTCCCACTAAGGAGGGTCTGCTGTAGACAGATGAACTGGTGCTGCTGTCTCCCACTAAGGAGGGTCTGCTGTCTCCCACTAAGGAGGCTCTGCTGTATGCAGATGACCTGGTGCTGCTGTCTCCCACTAAGGAGGGTCTGCTGTAGACAGATGACCTGGTGCTGCTGTCTCTCACTAAGGGTCTGCTGTATGCAGATGACCTGGTGCTGCTGTCTCCCACTAAGGAGGGTCTGCTGTATGCAGATGACCTGGTGCTGCTGTCTCCCACTAAGGAGGGTCTGCTGTACGCAGATGACCTGGTGCTGCTGTCTCCCACTAAGGAGGGTCTGCTGTCTCCCACTAAGGAGGGTCTGCTGTAGACAGATGACCTGGTGCTGCTGTCTCTCACTAAGGAGGGTCTGCTGTATGCAGATGACCTGGTGCTGCTATCTCCCACTAAGGAGGGTCTGCTGTATGCAGATGACCTGGTGCTGCTGTCTCCCACTAAGGAGGGTCTGCTATAGACAGATGACCTGGTGCTGCCGTCTCCCACTAAGGAGGGTCTGCTGTATGCAGATGACCTGGTGCTGCTGTCTCCCACGAAGGAGGGTCTGCTGTATGTAGATGACCTGGTGCTGCTGTCTCCCACTAAGGAGGGTCTGCTGTCTCCCACTAAGGGTCTGCTGTCTCCCACTAAGGAGGGTCTGCTGTATGCAGATGACCTGGTGCTGCTGTCTCCCACTAAGGAGGGTCTGCTGTATGTAGATGACCTGGTGCTGCTGTCTCCCACTAAGGAGGGTCTGCTGTCTCCCACTAAGGGTCTGCTGTCTCCCACTAAGGAGGGTCTGCTGTACGCAGATGACCTGGTGCTGCTGTCTCCCACTAAGGGTCTGCTGTAGACAGATGACCTGGTGCTGCTGTCTCCCACTAAGGAGGGTCTGCTGTAGACAGATGACCTGGTGCTGCTGTCTCCCACTAAGGAGGGTCTGCTGTACGCAGATGACCTGGTGCTGCTATCTCCCACTAAGGAGGGTCTGCTGTCTCCCACTAAGGAGGGTCTGCTGTAGACAGATGACCTGGTGCTGCTGTCTCTCACTAAGGAGGGTCTGCTGTATGCAGATGACCTGGTGCTGCTGTCTCTCACTAAGGAGGGTCTGCTGTCTCCCACTAAGAAGGGTCTGCTGTAGACAGATGACCTGGTGCTGCTGTCTCCCACTAAGGAGGGTCTGCTGTATGCAGATGACCTGGTGCTGCTGTCTCCCACTAAGGAGGGTCTGCTGTAGACAGATGACCTGGTGCTGCTGTCTCCCACTAAGGAGGGTCTGCTGTATGCAGATGACCTTGTGCTGCTGTCTCCCACTAAGGAGGGTCTGCTATAGACAGATGACCTGGTGCTGCCGTCTCCCACTAAGGAGGGTCTGCTGTATGCAGATGACCTGGTGCTGCTGTCTCCCACTAAGGAGGGTCTGCTGTATGTAGATGACCTGGTGCTGCTGTCTCCCACTAAGGGTCTGCTGTAGACAGATGACCTGGTGCTGCTGTCTCCAACTAAGGAGGGTCTGCTGTAGACAGATGACCTGGTGCTGCTGTCTCCCACTAAGGAGGGTCTGCTGTATGCAGATGACCTGGTGCTGCTGTCTCCCACTAAGGAGGGTCTGCTGTAGACAGATGACCTGGTGCTGCTGTCTCCCACTATGGAGGGTCTGTTGGAGACAGATGACCTGGTGCTGCTGTCTCCCACTAAAGAGGGTCTGCTGTCTCCTACTAAGGAGGGTCTGCTGTATGCAGATGACCTGGTGCTGCTGTCTCACACTAAGGAGGGTCTGCTGTCTCCCACTAAGGATGGTCTGCTGTCTCCCACTAAGGAGGGTCTGCTATAGACAGATGACCTGGTGCTGCTGTCTCCCACTATGGAGGGTCTGCTGTATGCAGATGACCTGGTGCTGCTGTCTCTCACTAAGGAGGGTCTGCTGTAGACAGATGACCTGGTGCTGCTGTCTCCCACTAAGGAGGGTCTGCTGTAGACAGATGACCTGGTGCTGCTGTCTCCCACTAAGGAGGGTCTGCTGTATGCAGATGACCTGGTGCTGCTGTCTCTCACTAAGGAGGGTCTGCTGTAGACAGATGACCTGGTGCTGCTGTCTCCCACCAAGGAGGGTCTGCTGTCTCTCACTAAGGGTTTGCTGTATGCAGATGACCTGGTGCTGCTGTCTCCCACTAAGGAGGGTCTGCTGTATGCAGATGACCTGGTGCTGCTGTCTCCCACTAAGGAGGGTCTGCTGTAGACAGATGACCTGGTGCTGCTGTCTCCCACCAAGGAGGGTCTGCTGTCTCTCACTAAGGGTTTGCTGTATGCAGATGACCTGGTGCTGCTGTCTCCCACTAAGGAGGGTCTGCTGTATGCAGATGACCTGGTGCTGCTGTCTCCCACTAAGGGTCTGCTGTACGCAGATGACCTGGTGCTGCTGTCTCCCACTAAGGGTCTGCTGTAGACAGATGACCTAGTGCTGCTGTCTCCCACTAAGGAGGGTCTGCTGTAGACAGATGACCTGGTGCTGCTGTCTCCCACTAAGGGTCTGCTGTATGCAGATGACCTGGTGCTGCTGTCTCCCACTAAGGAGGGTCTGCTGTAGACAGATGACCTGGTGCTGCTGTCTCTCACTAAGGAGGGTCTGCTGTAGACAGATGACCTGGTGCTGCTGTCTCCCACTAAGGGTCTGCTGTATGCAGATGACCTGGTGCTGCTGTCTCCCACCAAGGAGGGTCTGCTGTCTCTCACTAAGGGTCTGCTGTATGCAGATGACCTGGTGCTGCTGTCTCCCACTAAGGAGGGTCTGCTGTATGCAGATGACCTGGTGCTGCTGTCTCCCACTAAGGAGGGTCTGCTGTCTCCCACTAAGGAGGGTCTGCTGTAGACAGATGACCTGGTGCTGCTGTCTCTCACTAAGGAGGGTCTGCTGTATGCAGATGACCTGGTGCTGCTGACTCCCACTAAGGAGGGTCTGCTGTAGACAGATGAACTGGTGCTGCTGTCTCCCACTAAGGAGGGTCTGCTGTCTCCCACTAAGGAGGGTCTGCTGTATGCAGATGACCTGGTGCTGCTGTCTCCCACTAAGGAGGGTCTGCTGTAGACAGATGACCTGGTGCTGCTGTCTCCCACTAAGGAGGGTCTGCTGTATGCAGATGACCTGGTGCTGCTGTCTCCCACTAAGGAGGGTCTGCTGTAGACAGATGACCTGGTGCTGCTGTCTCCCACTAAGGAGGGTCTGCTGTACACAGATGACCTGGTGCTGCTGTCTCCCACTAAGGAGGGTCTGCTGTATGCAGATGACCTGGTGCTTCTGTCTCCCACTAAGGGTCTGCTGTAGACAGATGACCTGGTGCTGCTGTCTCCCACTAAAGAGGGTCTGCTGTCTCCCACTAAGGAGGGTCTGCTGTATGCAGAATACCTGGTGCTGCTGTCTCACACTAAGGAGGGTCTGCTGTAGACAGATGACCTGGTGCTGCTGCCTCCCACTAAGTAGGGTCTGCTGTCTCCCACTAAGGAGGGTCTGCTGTAGACAGATGACCTGGTGCTGCTGTCTCCCACTAAGGAGGGTCTGCTGTCTCCCACTAAGGAGGGTCTGCTGTCTCCCACTAAGGAGGGTCTGCTGTAGACAGATGACCTGGCGCTGCTGTCTCCCACTAAGGAGGGTCTGCTGTAGACAGATGACCTGGTGCTGCTGTCTCCCACTAAGGAGGGTCTGCTGTAGACAGATGACCTGGTGCTGCTGTCTCCCACTAAGGAGGGTCTGCTGTAGACAGATGACCTGGTGCTGCTGTCTCCCACTAAAGAGGGTCTGCTGTCTCCCACTAAGGAGGGTCTGCTGTAGACAGATGACCTGGTGCTGCTGTCTCTCACTAAGGAGGGTCTACTGTAGACAGATGACCTGGTGCTGCTGTCTCTCACTAAGGAGGGTCTGCTGTAGACAGATGACCTGGTGCTGCTGTCTCTCACTAAGGAGGGTCTGCTGTAGACAGATGACCTGGTGCTGCTGTCTCCCACTAAGGAGGGTCTGCTGTAGACAGATGACCTGGTGCTGCTGTCTCCCACTAAGGGTCTGCTGTATGCAGATGACCTGGTGCTGCTGTCTCTCACTAAGGAGGGTCTGCTGTAGACAGATGACCTGGTGCTGCTGTCTCTCACTAAGGAGGGTCTGCTGTAGACAGATGACCTGGTGCTGCTGTCTCCCACTAAGGGTCTGCTGTATGCAGATCACCTGGTGCTGCTGTCTCTCACTAAGGAGGGTCTGCTGTAGACAGATGACCTGGTGCTGCTGTCTCCCACTAAGGGTCTGCTGTATGCAGATGACCTGGTGCTGCTGTCTCCCACTAAGGAGGGTCTGCTGTAGACAGATGACCTGGTGCTGCTGTCTCTATCTAAGGAGGGTCTGCTGTACGCAGATGACCTGGTGCTGCTGTCTCTCACTAAGGAGGGTCTTCTGTATGCAGATGACCTGGTGCTGCTGTCTCCCACTATGGAGGGTCTGCTGTAGACAGATGACCTGGTGCTGCTGTCTCCCACTATGGAGGGTCTGCTGTAGACAGATGACCTGGTGCTGCTGTCTCCCACTAAGGAGGGTCTGCTGTAGACAGATGACCTGGTGCTGCTGTCTCCCACTAAGGAGGGTCTGCTGTCTCCCACTAAGGAGGGTCTGCTGTAGACAGATGACCTGGTGCTGCTGTCTCCCAATAAGGAGGGTCTGCTGTAGACAGATGACCTGGTGCTGCTGTCTCCCACAAAGGAGGGTCTGCTGTAGACAGATGACCTGGTGCTGCTGTCTCTCACTAAGGAGGGTCTGCTGTAGACAGATGACCTGGTGCTGCTGTCTCCCACTAAGGAGGGTCTGCTGTATGCAGATGACCTGGTGCTGCTGTCTCCCACTAAGGAGGGTCTGCTGTCTCCCACTAAGAAGGGTCTGCTGTAGACAGATGACCTGGTGCTGCTGTCTCCCACTAAGGAGGGTCTGCTGTATGTAGATGACCTGGTGCTGCTGTCTCTCACTAAGGAGGGTCTGTTGTAGACAGATGACCTGGTGCTGCCTTCTCCCACTAAGGAGGGTCTGCTGTATGCAGATGACCTGGTGCTGCTGTCTCCCACTAAGGAGGGTCTGCTGTATGCAGATGACCTGGTGCTGCTGTCTCCCACTAAGGAGGGTCTGCTGTATGCAGATGACCTGGTGCTGCTGTCTCCCACTAAGGAGGGTCTGCTGTCTCTCACTAAGGGTCTGCTGTATGCAGATGACCTGGTGCTGCTGTCTCCCACTAAGGAGGGTCTGCTCTATGCAGATGACCTGGTGCTGCTGTCTCCCACTAAGGAGGGTCTGCTGTCTCTCACTAAGGGTCTGCTGTATGCAGATGACCTGGTGCTGCTGTCTCCCGCTAAGGAGGGTCTGCTGTAGACAGATGACCTGGTGCTGCTGTCTCCCACTAAGGAGGGTCTGCTGTATGCAGATGACCTGGTGCTGCTGTCTCCCACTAAGGGTCTGCTGTAGACAGATGACCTGGTGCTGCTGTCTCCCACTAAGGAGGGTCTGCTGTCTCCCACTAAGGAGGGTCTGCTGTCTCCCACTAAGGAGGGTCTGCTGTAGACAGATGACCTGGTGCTGCTATCTCCCACTAAGGAGGGTCTGCTGTATGCAGATGACCTGGTGCTGCGGTCTCCCACTAAGGAGGGTCTGCTGTCTCCCACTAAGGAGGGTCTGCTGTATGCAGATGACCTGGTGCTGCGGTCTCCCACTAAGGAGGGTCTGCTGTATGCAGATGACCTGGTGCTGCTGTCTCTAACTAAGGAGGGTCTGCTGTAGACAGAAAGACCTGGTGCTGCTGTCTCCCACTAAGGAGGGTCTGCTGTATGCAGATGACGTGGTGCTGCGGTCTCCCACTAAGGAGGGTCTGCTGTATGCAGATGACCTGGTGCTGCTGTCTCCCACTAAGGGTCTAATGTAGACAGATGACCTGGTGCTGCTGACTCCCACTAAGGAGGGTCTGCTGTATGCAGATGACCTGGTGCTGCTGTCTCCCACTAAGGGTCTAATGTAGACAGATGACCTGGTGCTGCTGTCTCCCACTAAGGAGGGTCTGCTGTATGCAGATGACGTGGTGCTGCGGTCTCCCACTAAGGAGGGTCTGCTGTAGACAGATGACCTGGTGCTGCCTTCTCCCACTAAGGAGGGTCTGCTGTAGACAGATGACCTTTTGCTGCTGTCTCCCACTAAGGAGGGTCTGCTGTAGACAGATGACCTGGTGCTGCTGTCTCCCACTAAGGAGGGTCTGCTGTATGCAGATGACCTGGTGCTGCTGTCTCCCACTAAGGAGGGTCTGCTGTAGACAGATGACCTGGTGCTGCTGTCTCCCACTAAGGAGGGTCTGCTGTAGAAAGATGACCTGGTGCTGCTGTCTCCCACTAAGGAGGGTCTGCTGTATGCAGATGACCTGGTGCTGCTGTCTCCCACTAAGGAGGGTCTGCTGTAGACAGATGACCTGGTGCTGCTGTCTCCCACTAAGGAGGGTCTGCTGTAGACAGATGACCTGGTGCTGCTGTCTCCCACTAAGGAGGGTCTACTGTAGACAGATGACCTGGTGCTGCTGTCTCCCACTAAGGGTCTGCTGTATGCAGATGACCTGGTGCTGCTGTCTCCCACTAAGGAGGGTCTGCTGTAGACAGATGACCTGGTGCTGCTGTCTCCCACTAAGGAGGGTCTGCTGTAGACAGATGACCTGGTGCTGCTGTCTCCCACTAAGGAGGGTCTGCTGTAGACAGATGACCTGGTGCTGCTGTCTCTCACTAAGGAGGGTCTACTGTAGACAGATGACCTGGTGCTGCTGTCTCCCACTAAGGGTCTGCTGTATGCAGATGACCTGGTGCTGCTGTCTCCCACTAAGGAGGGTCTGCTGTAGACAGATGACCTGGTGCTGCTGTCTCCCACTAAGGAGGGTCTGCTGTACGCAGATGACCTGATGCTGCTGTCTCCCACTAAGGGTCTGCTGTATGCAGATGACTTGGTGCTGCTGTCTCCCACTAAGGAGGGTCTGCTGTAGACAGATGACCTGGTGCTGCTGTCTCTAACTAAGGAGGGTCTGCTGTACGCAGATGACCTGGTGCTGCTGTCTCTCACTAAGGAGGGTCTGCTGTATGCAGATGACCTGGTGCTGCTGTCTCCCACTTAGGAGGGTCTGCTGTATGCAGATGACCTGGTGCTGCTGTCTCCCACTAAGGAGGGTCTGCTGTAGACAGATGACCTGGTGCTGCTGTCTCCCACTAAGGAGGGTCTGCTGTAGACAGATGACCTGGTGCTGCTGTCTCCCACTAAGGAGGGTCTGCTGTATGCAGATGACCTGGTGCTGCTGTCTCCCACTAAGGAGGGTCTGCTGTAGACAGATGACCTGGTGCTGCTGTCTCCCACTAAGGAGGGTCTGCTGTAGAAAGATGACCTGGTGCTGCTGTCTCCCACTAAGGAGGGTCTGCTGTATGCAGATGACCTGGTGCTGCTGTCTCCCACTAAGGAGGGTCTGCTGTAGACAGATGACCTGGTGCTGCTGTCTCCCACTAAGGAGGGTCTGCTGTAGACAGATGACCTGGTGCTGCTGTCTCCCACTAAGGAGGGTCTACTGTAGACAGATGACCTGGTGCTGCTGTCTCCCACTAAGGGTCTGCTGTATGCAGATGACCTGGTGCTGCTGTCTCCCACTAAGGAGGGTCTGCTGTAGACAGATGACCTGGTGCTGCTGTCTCCCACTAAGGAGGGTCTGCTGTAGACAGATGACCTGGTGCTGCTGTCTCCCACTAAGGAGGGTCTGCTGTAGACAGATGACCTGGTGCTGCTGTCTCTCACTAAGGAGGGTCTACTGTAGACAGATGACCTGGTGCTGCTGTCTCCCACTAAGGGTCTGCTGTATGCAGATGACCTGGTGCTGCTGTCTCCCACTAAGGAGGGTCTGCTGTAGACAGATGACCTGGTGCTGCTGTCTCCCACTAAGGAGGGTCTGCTGTACGCAGATGACCTGATGCTGCTGTCTCCCACTAAGGGTCTGCTGTATGCAGATGACTTGGTGCTGCTGTCTCCCACTAAGGAGGGTCTGCTGTAGACAGATGACCTGGTGCTGCTGTCTCTAACTAAGGAGGGTCTGCTGTACGCAGATGACCTGGTGCTGCTGTCTCTCACTAAGGAGGGTCTGCTGTATGCAGATGACCTGGTGCTGCTGTCTCCCACTTAGGAGGGTCTGCTGTATGCAGATGACCTGGTGCTGCTGTCTCCCACTAAGGAGGGTCTGCTGTAGACAGATGACCTGGTGCTGCTGTCTCGCACTATGGAGGGTCTGCTGTAGACAGATGACCTGGTGCTGCTGTCTCCCACTAAGGAGGGTCTGCTGTATGCAGATGACCTGGTGCTGCTGTCTTCCACTAAGGAGGGTCTACTGTAGACAGATGACCTGGTGCTGCTGTCTCCCACTAAGGGTCTGCTGTATGCAGATGACCTGGTGCTGCTGTCTCCCACTAAGGAGGGTCTGCTGTAGACAGATGACCTGGTGCTGCTGTCTCCCACTAAGGAGGGTCTGCTGTAGACAGATGACCTGGTGCTGCTGTCTCCCACTAAGGAGGGTCTGCTGTAGACAGATGACCTGGTGCTGCTGTCTCTCACTAAGGAGGGTCTACTGTAGACAGATGACCTGGTGCTGCTGTCTCCCACTAAGGGTCTGCTGTATGCAGATGACCTGGTGCTGCTGTCTCCCACTAAGGAGGGTCTGCTGTAGACAGATGACCTGGTGCTGCTGTCTCCCACTAAGGAGGGTCTGCTGTACGCAGATGACCTGATGCTGCTGTCTCCCACTAAGGGTCTGCTGTATGCAGATGACCTGGTGCTGCTGTCTCCCACTAAGGAGGGTCTGCTGTAGACAGATGACCTGGTGCTGCCTTCTCTAACTAAGGAGGGTCTGCTGTACGCAGATGACCTGGTGCTGCTGTCTCTCACTAAGGAGGGTCTGCTGTATGCAGATGACCTGGTGCTGCTGTCTCCCACTTAGGAGGGTCTGCTGTATGCAGATGACCTGGTGCTGCTGTCTCCCACTAAGGAGGGTCTGCTGTAGACAGATGACCTGGTGCTGCTGTCTCGCACTATGGAGGGTCTGCTGTAGACAGATGACCTGGTGCTGCTGTCTCCCACTAAGGAGGGTCTGCTGTATGCAGATGACCTGGTGCTGCTGTCTCCCACTAAGGAGGGTCTGCTGTATGCAGATGACCTGGTGCTGCTGTCTAGGGTCTGCTGTAGACAGATGACCCTGTGCTGCTGTCTCCCACTAAGGAGGGTCTGCTGTAGACAGATGACCTGGTGCTGCTGTCTCCCACTAAAGAGGGTCTGCTGTCTCCCACTAAGGAGGGTCTGCTATAGACAGATGACCTGGTGCTGCTATCTCCCACTAAGGAGGGTCTGCTGTAGACAGATGACCTGGTGCTGCCGTCTCCCACTAAGGAGGGTCTACTGTAGACAGATGACCTGGTGCTGCTTTCTCCCACTAAGGGTCTGCTGTATGCAGATGACCTGGTGCTGCTGTCTCCCACTAAGGAGGGTCTGCTGTAGACAGATGACCTGGTGCTGCTGTCTCCCACTAAGGAGGGTCTGCTGTAGACAGATGACCTGGTGCTGCTGTCTCCCACTGAGGAGGGTCTGCTGTATGCAGATGACCTGGTGCTGCTGTCTCCCACTAAGGAGGGTCTGCTGTAGACAGATGACCTGGTGCTGCTGTCTCCCACTAAGGAGGGTCTGCTGTAGACAGATGACCTGGTGCTGCTGTCTCCCACTGAGGAGGGTCTGCTGTATGCAGATGACCTGGTGCTGCTGTCTCTCACTAAGGAGGGTCTGCTGTAGACAGATGACCTGGTGCTGCTGTCTCTCACTAAGGAGGGTCTGCTGTAGACAGATGACCTGGTGCTGCTGTCTCTCACTAAGGAGGGTCTACTGTAGACAGATGACCTGGTGCTGCTTTCTCCCACTAAGGGTCTGCTGTAGACAGATGACCTGGTGCTGCTGTCTCTCACTAAGGAGGGTCTGCTGTAGACAGATGACCTGGTGCTGCTGTCTCTCACTAAGGAGGGTCTACTGTAGACAGATGACCTGGTTCTGCTGTCTCCCACTAAGGGTCTGCTGTATGCAGATGACCTGGTGCTGCTGTCTCTCACTAAGGAGGGTCTGCTGTAGACAGATGACCTGGTGCTGCTGTCTCCCACTAAGGGTCTGCTGTATGCAGATGACCTGGTGCTGCTGTCTCCCACTAAGGAGGGTCTGCTGTAGACAGATGACCTGGTGCTGCTGTCTCTATCTAAGGAGGGTCTGCTGTATGCAGATGACCTGGTGCTGCTGTCTCTCACTAAGGAGGGTCTGCTGTATGCAGATGACCTGGTGCTGCTGTCTCCCACTATGGAGGGTCTGCTGTAGACAGATGACCTGGTGCTGCTGTCTCCCACTATGGAGGGTCTGCTGTAGACAGATGACCTGGTGCTGCTGTCTCCCACTAAGGAGGGTCTGCTGTATGCAGATGACCTGGTGCTGCTGTCTCCCACTAAGGAGGGTCTGCTGTAGACAGATGACCTGGTGCTGCTGTCTCCCACTAAGGAGGGTCTGCTGTCTCCCACTAAGGAGGGTCTGCTGTAGACAGATGACCTGGTGCTGCTGTCTCCCAATAAGGAGGGTCTGCTGTAAACAGATGACCTGGTGCTGCTGTCTCCCACAAAGGAGGGTCTGCTGTAGACAGATGACCTGGTGCTGCTGTCTCTCACTAAGGAGGGTCTGCTGTAGACAGATGACCTGGTGCTGCTGTCTCCCACTAAGGAGGGTCTGCTGTATGCAGATGACCTGGTGCTGCTGTCTCCCACTAAGGAGGGTCTGCTGTCTCCCACTAAGAAGGGTCTGCTGTAGACAGATGACCTGGTGCTGCTGTCTCCCACTAAGGAGGGTCTGCTGTATGTAGATGACCTGGTGCTGCTGTCTCTCACTAAGGAGGGTCTGCTGTAGACAGATGACCTGGTGCTGCCTTCTCCCACTAAGGAGGGTCTGCTGTATGCAGATGACCTGGTGCTGCTGTCTCCCACTAAGGAGGGTCTGCTGTATGCAGATGACCTGGTGCTGCTGTCTCCCACTAAGGAGGGTCTGCTGTATGCAGATGACCTGGTGCTGCTGTCTCCCACTAAGGAGGGTCTGCTGTCTCTCACTAAGGGTCTGCTGTATGCAGATGACCTGATGCTGCTGTCTCCCACTAAGGAGGGTCTGCTCTATGCAGATGACCTGGTGCTGCTGTCTCCCACTAAGGAGGGTCTGCTGTCTCTCACTAAGGGTCTGCTGTATGCAGATGACCTGGTGCTGCTGTCTCCCGCTAAGGAGGGTCTGCTGTAGACAGATGACCTGGTGCTGCTGTCTCCCACTAAGGAGGGTCTGCTGTATGCAGATGACCTGGTGCTGCTGTCTCCCACTAAGGGTCTGCTGTAGACAGATGACCTGGTGCTGCTGTCTCCCACTAAGGACGGTCTGCTGTCTCCCACTAAGGAGGGTCTGCTGTCTCCCACTAAGGAGGGTCTGCTGTAGACAGATGACCTGGTGCTGCTATCTCCCACTAAGGAGGGTCTGCTGTAGACAGATGACCTGGTGCTGCGGTCTCCCACTAAGGAGGGTCTGCTGTCTCCCACTAAGGAGGGTCTGCTGTATGCAGATGACCTGGTGCTGCTGTCTCCCACTAAGGAGGGTCTGCTGTCTCTCACTAAGGAGGGTCTGCTGTCTCTCACTAAGGAGGGTCTGCTGTATGCAGATGACCTGGCGCTGCTGTCTCCCACTAAGAAGGGTCTGCTGTAGACAGATGACCTGGTGCTGCTGTCTCCCACTAAGGAGGGTCTGCTGTAGACAGATGACCTGGTGCTGCTGACTCCCACTAAGGAGGGTCTGCTGTATGTAGATGACCTGGTGCTGCTGTCTCTCACTAAGGAGGGTCTGCTGTAGACAGATGACCTGGTGCTGCCTTCTCCCACTAAGGAGGGTCTGCTGTATGCAGATGACCTGGTGCTGCTGTCTCCCACTAAGGAGGGTCTGCTGTATGCAGATGACCTGGTGCTGCTGTCTCCCACTAAGGAGGGTCTGCTGTATGCAGATGACCTGGTGCTGCTGTCTCCCACTAAGGAGGGTCTGCTGTCTCTCACTAAGGGTCTGCTGTATGCAGATGACCTGGTGCTGCTGTCTCCCACTAAGGAGGGTCTGCTCTATGCAGATGACCTGGTGCTGCTGTCTCCCACTAAGGAGGGTCTGCTGTCTCTCACTAAGGGTCTGCTGTATGCAGATGACCTGGTGCTGCTGTCTCCCGCTAAGGTGGGTCTGCTGTAGACAGATGACCTGGTGCTGCTGTCTCCCACTAAGGAGGGTCTGCTGTATGCAGATGACCTGGTGCTGCTGTCTCCCACTAAGGGTCTGCTGTAGACAGATGACCTGGTGCTGCTGTCTCCCACTAAGGAGGGTCTGCTGTCTCCCACTAAGGAGGGTCTGCTGTCTCCCACTAAGGAGGGTCTGCTGTAGACAGATGACCTGGTGCTGCTATCTCCCACTAAGGAGGGTCTGCTGTATGCAGATGACCTGGTGCTGCGGTCTCCCACTAAGGAGGGTCTGCTGTCTCCCACTAAGGAGGGTCTGCTGTATGCAGATGACCTGGTGCTGCTGTCTCCCACTAAGGAGGGTCTGCTGTATGCAGATGACGTGGTGCTGCGGTCTCCCACTAAGGAGGGTCTGCTGTCTCCCACTAAGGAGGGTCTGCTGTAGACAGATGACCTGGTGCTGCTGTCTCCCACTAAGGGTCTAATGTAGACAGATGGCCTGGTGCTGCTGACTCCCACTAAGGAGGGTCTGCTGTAGACAGATGACCTGGTGCTGCTGTCTCCCAATAAGGAGGGTCTGCTGTAAACAGATGACCTGGTGCTGCTGTCTCCCACAAAGGAGGGTCTGCTGTAGACAGATGACCTGGTGCTGCTGTCTCTCACTAAGGAGGGTCTGCTGTAGACAGATGACCTGGTGCTGCTGTCTCCCACTAAGGAGGGTCTGCTGTATGCAGATGACCTGGTGCTGCTGTCTCCCACTAAGGAGGGTCTGCTGTCTCCCACTAAGAAGGGTCTGCTGTAGACAGATGACCTGGTGCTGCTGTCTCCCACTAAGGAGGGTCTGCTGTATGTAGATGACCTGGTGCTGCTGTCTCTCACTAAGGAGGGTCTGCTGTAGACAGATGACCTGGTGCTGCCTTCTCCCACTAAGGAGGGTCTGCTGTATGCAGATGACCTGGTGCTGCTGTCTCCCACTAAGGAGGGTCTGCTGTATGCAGATGACCTGGTGCTGCTGTCTCCCACTAAGGAGGGTCTGCTGTCTCTCACTAAGGGTCTGCTGTATGCAGATGACCTGGTGCTGCTGTCTCCCACTAAGGAGGGTCTGCTCTATGCAGATGACCTGGTGCTGCTGTCTCCCACTAAGGAGGGTCTGCTGTCTCTCACTAAGGGTCTGCTGTATGCAGATGACCTGGTGCTGCTGTCTCCCGCTAAGGAGGGTCTGCTGTAGACAGATGACCTGGTGCTGCTGTCTCCCACTAAGGAGGGTCTGCTGTATGCAGATGACCTGGTGCTGCTGTCTCCCACTAAGGGTCTGCTGTAGACAGATGACCTGGTGCTGATGTCTCCCACTAAGGAGGGTCTGCTGTCTCCCACTAAGGAGGGTCTGCTGTCTCCCACTAAGGAGGGTCTGCTGTAGACAGATGACCTGGTGCTGCTATCTCCCACTAAGGAGGGTCTGCTGTATGCAGATGACCTGGTGCTGCGGTCTCCCACTAAGGAGGGTCTGCTGTCTCCCACTAAGGAGGGTCTGCTGTATGCAGATGACCTGGTGCTGCTGTCTCCCACTAAGGAGGGTCTGCTGTAGACAGATGACCTGGTGCTGCTGTCTCCCACTAAGGAGGGTCTGCTGTATGCAGATGACCTGGTGCTGCTGTCTCCCACTAAGGGTCTAATGTAGACAGATGACCTGGTGCTGCTGTCTCCCACTAAGGGTCTAATGTAGACAGATGACCTGGTGCTGCTGTCTCCCACTAAGGATGGTCTGCTGTAGACAGATGACCTGGTGCTGCTGTCTCCCACTAAAGAGGGTCTGCTGTCTCCTACTAAGGAGGGTCTGCTGTACGCAGATGACCTGGTGCTGCTGTCTCCCACTAAGGGTCTGCTGTATGCAGATGACCTGGTGCTGCTGTCTCCCACTAAGGAGGGTCCGCTGTAGACAGATGACCTGGTGCTGCTGTCTCCCACTAAGGAGGGTCTGCTGTATGCAGATGACCTGGTGCTGCTGTCTCCCACTAAGGAGGGTCTGCTGTAGACAGATGACCTGGTGCTGCTGTCTCCTACTAAGGAGGGTCTGCTGTCTCCCACTAAGGAGGGTCTGCTGTATGCAGATGACCTGGTGCTGCTGTCTCCCACTAAGGAGGGTCTGCTGTAGACAGATGACCTGGTGCTGCTGTCTCCCACTAAAGAGGGTCGGCTGTCTCCTACTAAGGAGGGTCTGCTGTCTCCCACTAAGGAGGGTCTGCTGTACGCAGATGACCTGGTGCTGCTGTCTCCCACTAAGGGTCTGCTGTATGCAGATGACCTGGTGCTGCTGTCTCCCACTAAGGAGGGTCTGCTGTAGACAGATGACCTGGTGCTGCTGTCTCCCACTAAGGAGGGTCTGCTGTATGCAGATGACCTGGTGCTGCTGTCTCCCACTAAGGAGGGTCTGCTCTATGCAGATGACCTGGTGCTGCTGTCTCCCACTAAGGAGGGTCTGCTGTCTCTCACTAAGGGTCTGCTGTATGCAGATGACCTGGTGCTGCTGTCTCCCGCTAAGGAGGGTCTGCTGTAGACAGATGACCTGGTGCTGCTGTCTCCCACTAAGGAGGGTCTGCTGTATGCAGATGACCTGGTGCTGCTGTCTCCCACTAAGGGTCTGCTGTAGACAGATGACCTGGTGCTGCTGTCTCCCACTAAGGAGGGTCTGCTGTCTCCCACTAAGGAGGGTCTGCTGTCTCCCACTAAGGAGGGTCTGCTGTCTCCCACTAAGGAGGGTCTGCTGTATGCAGATGACCTGGTGCTGCGGTCTCCCACTAAGGAGGGTCTGCTGTCTCCCACTAAGGAGGGTCTGCTGTAGACAGATGACCTGGTGCTGCGGTCTCCCACTAAGGAGGGTCTGCTGTATGCAGATGACGTGGTGCTGCGGTCTCCCACTAAGGAGGGTCTGCTGTAGACAGATGACCTGGTGCTGCTGTCTCCCACTAAGGGTCTAATGTAGACAGATGACCTGGTGCTGCTGACTCCCACTAAGGAGGGTCTGCTGTCTCCCACTAAGGAGGGTCTGCTGTCTCCCACTAAGGAGGGTCTGCTGTATGCAGATGACGTGGTGCTGCGGTCTCCCACTAAAGAGGGTCTGCTGTCTCCTACTAAGGAGGGTCTGCTGTAGACAGATGACCTGGTGCTGCTGTCTCCCACTAAGGAGGGTCTGCTGTACGCAGATGACCTGGTGCTGCTGTCTCCCACTAAGGGTCTGCTGTATGCAGATGACCTGGTGCTGCTGTCTCCCACTAAGGAGGGTCCGCTGTAGACAGATGACCTGGTGCTGCTGTCTCCCACTAAGGAGGGTCTGCTGTATGCAGATGACCTGGTGCTGCTGTCTCCCACTAAGGAGGGTCTGCTGTAGACAGATGACCTGGTGCTGCTGTCTCCTACTAAGGAGGGTCTGCTGTCTCCCACTAAGGAGGGTCTGCTGTATGCAGATGACCTGGTGCTGCTGTCTCCCACTAAGGAGGGTCTGCTGTAGACAGATGACCTGGTGCTGCTGTCTCCCACTAAAGAGGGTCGGCTGTCTCCTACTAAGGAGGGTCTGCTGTCTCCCACTAAGGAGGGTCTGCTGTACGCAGATGACCTGGTGCTGCTGTCTCCCACTAAGGGTCTGCTGTATGCAGATGACCTGGTGCTGCTGTCTCCCACTAAGGAGGGTCTGCTGTAGACAGATGACCTGGTGCTGCTGTCTCCCACTAAGGAGGGTCTGCTGTATGCAGATGACCTGGTGCTGCTGTCTCCCACTAAGGAGGGTCTGCTCTATGCAGATGACCTGGTGCTGCTGTCTCCCACTAAGGAGGGTCTGCTGTCTCTCACTAAGGGTCTGCTGTATGCAGATGACCTGGTGCTGCTGTCTCCCGCTAAGGAGGGTCTGCTGTAGACAGATGACCTGGTGCTGCTGTCTCCCACTAAGGAGGGTCTGCTGTATGCAGATGACCTGGTGCTGCTGTCTCCCACTAAGGGTCTGCTGTAGACAGATGACCTGGTGCTGCTGTCTCCCACTAAGGAGGGTCTGCTGTATGCAGATGACCTGGTGCTGCTATCTCCCACTAAGGAGGGTCTGCTGTCTCCCACTAAGGAGGGTCTGCTGTATGCAGATGACCTGGTGCTGCGGTCTCCCACTAAGGAGGGTCTGCTGTATGCAGATGACCTGGTGCTGCTGTCTCCCACTAAGGAGGGTCTGCTGTATGCAGATGACCTGGTGCTGCTGTCTCCCACTAAGGAGGGTCTGCTGTATGCAGATGACGTGGTGCTGCGGTCTCCCACTAAGGAGGGTCTGCTGTATGCAGATGACCTGGTGCTGCTGTCTCCCACTAAGGAGGGTCTGCTGTATGCAGATGACCTGGTGCTGCTGTCTCCCACTAAGGGTCTAATGTAGACAGATGACCTGGTGCTGCTGACTCCCACTAAGGAGGGTCTGCTGTATGCAGATGACGTGGTGCTGCGGTCTCCCACTAAGGAGGGTCTGCTGTAGACAGATGACCTGGTGCTGCTGTCTCTCACTAAGGGTCTGCTGTCGACAGATGACCTGGTGCTGCTGTCTCCCACTAAGGATGGTCTGCTGTAGACAGATGACCTGGTGCTGCTGTCTCCCACTAAAGAGGGTCTGCTGTCTCCTACTAAGGAGGGTCTGCTGTACGCAGATGACCTGGTGCTGCTGTCTCCCACTAAGGGTCTGCTGTATGCAGATGACCTGGTGCTGCTGTCTCCCACTAAGGAGGGTCCGCTGTAGACAGATGACCTGGTGCTGCTGTCTCCCACTAAGGAGGGTCTGCTGTATGCAGATGACCTGGTGCTGCTGTCTCCCACTAAGGAGGGTCTGCTGTAGACAGATGACCTGGTGCTGCTGTCTCCTACTAAGGAGGGTCTGCTGTCTCCCACTAAGGAGGGTCTGCTGTATGCAGATGACCTGGTGCTGCTGTCTCCCACTAAGGAGGGTCTGCTGTAGACAGATGACCTGGTGCTGCTGTCTCCCACTAAAGAGGGTCGGCTGTCTCCTACTAAGGAGGGTCTGCTGTCTCCCACTAAGGAGGGTCTGCTGTACGCAGATGACCTGGTGCTGCTGTCTCCCACTAAGGGTCTGCTGTATGCAGATGACCTGGTGCTGCTGTCTCCCACTAAGGAGGGTCTGCTGTAGACAGATGACCTGGTGCTGCTGTCTCCCACTAAGGAGGGTCTGCTGTATGCAGATGACCTGGTGCTGCTGTCTCCCACTAAGGAGGGTCTGCTGTAGACAGATGACCTGGTGCTGCTGTCTCCCACTAAGGAGGGTCTGCTGTAGACAGATGACCTGGTGCTGCTGTCTCCCACTAAGGAGGGTCTGCTGTATGCAGATGACCTGGTGCTGCTGTCTCCCACTAAGGAGGGTCTGCTGTATGCAGATGACCTGGTGCTGCTGTCTCCCACTAAGGAGGGTCTGCTGTAGACAGATGACCTGGTGCTGCTGTCTCCCACTAAAGAGGGTCTGCTGTCTCCTACTAAGGAGGGTCTGCTGTATGCAGATGACCTGGTGCTGCTGTCTCACACTAAGGAGGGTCTGCTGTCTCCCACTAAGGAGGGTCTGCTGTCTCCCACTAAGGAGGGTCTGCTGTCTCCCACTAAGGAGGGTCTGCTGTAGACAGATGACCTGGCGCTGCTGTCTCCCACTAAGGAGGGTCTGCTGTAGACAGATGACCTGGTGCTGCTGTCTCCCACTATGGAGGGTCTGCTGTATGCAGATGACCTGGTGCTGCTGTCTCTCACTAAGGAGGGTCTGCTGTAGACAGATGACCTGGTGCTGCTGTCTCCCACTAAGGAGGGTCTGCTGTAGACAGATGACCTGGTGCTGCTGTCTCCCACTAAGGAGGGTCTGCTGTAGACAGATGACCTGGTGCTGCTGTCTCCCACTAAGGAGGGTCTGCTGTATGCTGATGACCTGGTGCTGCTGTCTCTCACTAAGGAGGGTCTGCTGTAGACAGATGACCTGGTGCTGCTGTCTCCCACCAAGGAGGGTCTGCTGTCTCTCACTAAGGGTTTGCTGTATGCAGATGACCTGGTGCTGCTGTCTCCCACTAAGGAGGGTCTGCTGTATGCAGATGACCTGGTGCTGCTGTCTCCCACTAAGGAGGGTCTGCTGTAGACAGATGACCTGGTGCTGCTGTCTCCCACCAAGGAGGGTCTGCTGTCTCTCACTAAGGGTTTGCTGTATGCAGATGACCTGGTGCTGCTGTCTCCCACTAAGGAGGGTCTGCTGTATGCAGATGACCTGGTGCTGCTGTCTCCCACTAAGGGTCTGCTGTACGCAGATGACCTGGTGCTGCTGTCTCCCACTAAGGGTCTGCTGTAGACAGATGACCTGGTGCTGCTGTCTCCCACTAAGGAGGGTCTGCTGTAGACAGATGACCTGGTGCTGCTGTCTCCCACTAAGGGTCTGCTGTATGCAGATGACCTGGTGCTGCTGTCTCCCACTAAGGAGGGTCTGCTGTAGACAGATGACCTGGTGCTGCTGTCTCCCACTAAGGAGGGTCTGCTGTAGACAGATGACCTGGTGCTGCTGTCTCTCACTAAGGAGGGTCTGCTGTAGACAGATGACCTGGTGCTGCTGTCTCCCACTAAGGGTCTGCTGTATGCAGATGACCTGGTGCTGCTGTCTCCCACTAAGGAGGGTCTGCTGTAGACAGATGACCTGGTGCTGCTGTCTCTCACTAAGGAGTGTCTGCTGTAGACAGATGACCTGGTGCTGCTGTCTCCCACCAAGGAGGGTCTGCTGTATGCAGATGACCTGGTGCTGCTGTCTCCCACTAAGGAGGGTCTGCTGTATGCAGATGACCTGGTGCTGCTGTCTCCCACTAAGGAGGGTCTGCTGTCTCCCACTAAGGAGGGTCTGCTGTAGACAGATGACCTGGTGCTGCTGTCTCTCACTAAGGAGGGTCTGCTGTATGCAGATGACCTGGTGCTGCTGACTCCCACTAAGGAGGGTCTGCTGTAGACAGATGAACTGGTGCTGCTGTCTCCCACTAAGGAGGGTCTGCTGTCTCCCACTAAGGAGGGTCTGCTGTATGCAGATGACCTGGTGCTGCTGTCTCCCACTAAGGAGGGTCTGCTGTAGACAGATGACCTGGTGCTGCTGTCTCCCACTAAGGAGGGTCTGCTGTATGCAGATGACCTGGTGCTGCTGTCTCCCACTAAGGAGGGTCTGCTGTAGACAGATGACCTGGTGCTGCTGTCTCCCACTAAGGAGGGTCTGCTGTACACAGATGACCTGGTGCTGCTGTCTCCCACTAAGGAGGGTCTGCTGTATGCAGATGACCTGGTGCTTCTGTCTCCCACTAAGGGTCTGCTGTAGACAGATGACCTGGTGCTGCTGTCTCCCACTAAAGAGGGTCTGCTGTCTCCCACTAAGGAGGGTCTGCTGTATGCAGAATACCTGGTGCTGCTGTCTCACACTAAGGAGGGTCTGCTGTAGACAGATGACCTGGTGCTGCTGCCTCCCACTAAGTAGGGTCTGCTGTCTCCCACTAAGGAGGGTCTGCTGTAGACAGATGACCTGGTGCTGCTGTCTCCCACTAAGGAGGGTCTGCTGTCTCCCACTAAGGAGGGTCTGCTGTCTCCCACTAAGGAGGGTCTGCTGTAGACAGATGACCTGGCGCTGCTGTCTCCCACTAAGGAGGGTCTGCTGTAGACAGATGACCTGGTGCTGCTGTCTCCCACTAAGGAGGGTCTGCTGTAGACAGATGACCTGGTGCTGCTGTCTCCCACTAAGGAGGGTCTGCTGTAGACAGATGACCTGGTGCTGCTGTCTCCCACTAAAGAGGGTCTGCTGTCTCCCACTAAGGAGGGTCTGCTGTAGATAGATGACCTGGTGCTGCTGTCTCTCACTAAGGAGGGTCTACTGTAGACAGATGACCTGGTGCTGCTGTCTCTCACTAAGGAGGGTCTGCTGTAGACAGATGACCTGGTGCTGCTGTCTCTCACTAAGGAGGGTCTACTGTAGACAGATGACCTGGTGCTGCTTTCTCCCACTAAGGGTCTGCTGTATGCAGATGACCTGGTGCTGCTGTCTCCCACTAAGGAGGGTCTGCTGTAGACAGATGACCTGGTGCTGCTGTCTCCCACTAAGGAGGGTCTGCTGTATGCAGATGACCTGGTGCTTCTGTCTCCCACTAAGGGTCTGCTGTAGACAGATGACCTGGTGCTGCTGTCTCCCACTAAAGAGGGTCTGCTGTCTCCCACTAAGGAGGGTCTGCTGTATGCAGAATACCTGGTGCTGCTGTCTCACACTAAGGAGGGTCTGCTGTAGACAGATGACCTGGTGCTGCTGCCTCCCACTAAGTAGGGTCTGCTGTCTCCCACTAAGGAGGGTCTGCTGTAGACAGATGACCTGGTGCTGCTGTCTCCCACTAAGGAGGGTCTGCTGTCTCCCACTAAGGAGGGTCTGCTGTCTCCCACTAAGGAGGGTCTGCTGTAGACAGATGACCTGGCGCTGCTGTCTCCCACTAAGGAGGGTCTGCTGTAGACAGATGACCTGGTGCTGCTGTCTCCCACTAAGGAGGGTCTGCTGTAGACAGATGACCTGGTGCTGCTGTCTCCCACTAAGGAGGGTCTGCTGTAGACAGATGACCTGGTGCTGCTGTCTCCCACTAAAGAGGGTCTGCTGTCTCCCACTAAGGAGGGTCTGCTGTAGACAGATGACCTGGTGCTGCTGTCTCTCACTAAGGAGGGTCTACTGTAGACAGATGACCTGGTGCTGCTGTCTCTCACTAAGGAGGGTCTGCTGTAGACAGATGACCTGGTGCTGCTGTCTCTCACTAAGGAGGGTCTACTGTAGACAGATGACCTGGTGCTGCTTTCTCCCACTAAGGGTCTGCTGTATGCAGATGACCTGGTGCTGCTGTCTCCCACTAAGGAGGGTCTGCTGTAGACAGATGAACTGGTGCTGCTGTCTCCCACTAAGGAGGGTCTGCTGTAGACAGATGACCTGGTGCTGCTGTCTCCCACTAAGGAGGGTCTGCTGTAGACAGATGACCTGGTGCTGCTGTCTCCCACTAAGGGTCTGCTGTATGCAGATGACCTGGTGCTGCTGTCTCTCACTAAGGAGGGTCTGCTGTAGACAGATGACCTGGTGCTGCTGTCTCTCACTAAGGAGGGTCTGCTGTAGACAGATGACCTGGTGCTGCTGTCTCTCACTAAGGAGGGTCTACTGTAGACAGATGACCTGGTGCTGCTTTCTCCCACTAAGGGTCTGCTGTAGACAGATGACCTGGTGCTGCTGTCTCTCACTAAGGAGGGTCTGCTGTAGACAGATGACCTGGTGCTGCTGTCTCTCACTAAGGAGGGTCTGCTGTAGACAGATGACCTGGTGCTGCTGTCTCTCACTAAGGAGGGTCTGCTGTAGACAGATGACCTGGTGCTGCTGTCTCCCACTAAGGGTCTGCTGTATGCAGATGACCTAGTGCTGCTGTCTCCCACTAAGGAGGGTCTGCTGTAGACAGATGACCTGGTGCTGCTGTCTCTATCTAAGGAGGGTCTGCTGTACGCAGATGACCTGGTGCTGCTGTCTCTCACTAAGGAGGGTCTGCTGTATGCAGATGACCTGGTGCTGCTGTCTCCCACTATGGAGGGTCTGCTGTAGACAGATGACCTGGTGCTGCTGTCTCCCACTATGGAGGGTCTGCTGTAGACAGATGACCTGGTGCTGCTGTCTCCCACTAAGGAGGGTCTGCTGTATGCAGATGACCTGGTGCTGCTGTCTCCCACTAAGGAGGGTCTGCTGTAGACAGATGACCTGGTGCTGCTGTCTCCCACTAAGGAGGGTCTGCTGTCTCCCACTAAGGAGGGTCTGCTGTAGACAGATGACCTGGTGCTGCTGTCTCCCAATAAGGAGGGTCTGCTGTAGACAGATGACCTGGTGCTGCTGTCTCCCACAAAGGAGGGTCTGCTGTAGACAGATGACCTGGTGCTGCTGTCTCTCACTAAGGAGGGTCTGCTGTAGACAGATGACCTGGTGCTGCTATCTCCCACTAAGGAGGGTCTGCTGTATGCAGATGACCTGGTGCTGCAGTCTCCCACTAAGGAGGGTCTGCTGTCTCCCACTAAGGAGGGTCTGCTGTATGCAGATGACCTGGTGCTGCTGTCTCCCACTAAGGGTCTGCTGTATGTAGATGACCTGGTGCTGCTGTCTCTCACTAAGGGTCTGCTGTCGACAGATGACCTGGTGCTGCTGTCTCCCACTAAGGAGGGTCTGCTGTAGACAGATGACCTGGTGCTGCTGTCTCCCACTAAGGAGGGTCTGCTGTCTCCCACTAAGGAGGGTCTGCTGTAGACAGATGACCTGGTGCTGCTGTCTCCCAATAAGGAGGGTCTGCTGTAGACAGATGACCTGGTGCTGCTGTCTCCCACAAAGGAGGGTCTGCTGTAGACAGATGACCTGGTGCTGCTGTCTCTCACTAAGGAGGGTCTGCTGTAGACAGATGACCTGGTGCTGCTGTCTCCCACTAAGGAGGGTCTGCTGTATGCAGATGACCTGGTGCTGCTGTCTCCCACTAAGGAGGGTCTGCTGTCTCCCACTAAGAAGGGTCTGCTGTAGACAGATGACCTGGTGCTGCTGTCTCCCACTAAGGAGGGTCTGCTGTATGTAGATGACCTGGTGCTGCTGTCTCTCACTAAGGAGGGTCTGCTGTAGACAGATGACCTGGTGCTGCCTTCTCCCACTAAGGAGGGTCTGCTGTATGCAGATGACCTGGTGCTGCTGTCTCCCACTAAGGAGGGTCTGCTGTATGCAGATGACCTGGTGCTGCTGTCTCCCACTAAGGAGGGTCTGCTGTATGCAGATGACCTGGTGCTGCTGTCTCCCACTAAGGAGGGTCTGCTGTCTCTCACTAAGGGTCTGCTGTATGCAGATGACCTGGTGCTGCTGTCTCCCGCTAAGGAGGGTCTGCTGTAGACAGATGACCTGGTGCTGCTGTCTCCCACTAAGGAGGGTCTGCTGTATGCAGATGACCTGGTGCTGCTGTCTCCCACTAAGGGTCTGCTGTAGACAGATGACCTGGTGCTGCTGTCTCCCACTAAGGAGGGTCTGCTGTCTCCCACTAAGGAGGGTCTGCTGTCTCCCACTAAGGAGGGTCTGCTGTATGCAGATGACCTGGTGCTGCTGTCTCCCACTAAGGAGGGTCTGCTGTAGACAGATGACCTGGTGCTGCTGTCTCCCACTAAGGAGGGTCTGCTGTACACAGATGACCTGGTGCTGCTGTCTCCCACTAAGGAGGGTCTGCTGTATGCAGATGACCTGGTGCTTCTGTCTCCCACTAAGGGTCTGCTGTAGACAGATGACCTGGTGCTGCTGTCTCCCACTAAAGAGGGTCTGCTGTCTCCCACTAAGGAGGGTCTGCTGTATGCAGAATACCTGGTGCTGCTGTCTCACACTAAGGAGGGTCTGCTGTAGACAGATGACCTGGTGCTGCTGCCTCCCACTAAGTAGGGTCTGCTGTCTCCCACTAAGGAGGGTCTGCTGTAGACAGATGACCTGGTGCTGCTGTCTCCCACTAAGGAGGGTCTGCTGTCTCCCACTAAGGAGGGTCTGCTGTCTCCCACTAAGGAGGGTCTGCTGTAGACAGATGACCTGGCGCTGCTGTCTCCCACTAAGGAGGGTCTGCTGTAGACAGATGACCTGGTGCTGCTGTCTCCCACTAAGGAGGGTCTGCTGTAGACAGATGACCTGGTGCTGCTGTCTCCCACTAAGGAGGGTCTGCTGTAGACAGATGACCTGGTGCTGCTGTCTCCCACTAAAGAGGGTCTGCTGTCTCCCACTAAGGAGGGTCTGCTGTAGATAGATGACCTGGTGCTGCTGTCTCTCACTAAGGAGGGTCTACTGTAGACAGATGACCTGGTGCTGCTGTCTCTCACTAAGGAGGGTCTGCTGTAGACAGATGACCTGGTGCTGCTGTCTCTCACTAAGGAGGGTCTACTGTAGACAGATGACCTGGTGCTGCTTTCTCCCACTAAGGGTCTGCTGTATGCAGATGACCTGGTGCTGCTGTCTCCCACTAAGGAGGGTCTGCTGTAGACAGATGACCTGGTGCTGCTGTCTCCCACTAAGGAGGGTCTGCTGTATGCAGATGACCTGGTGCTTCTGTCTCCCACTAAGGGTCTGCTGTAGACAGATGACCTGGTGCTGCTGTCTCCCACTAAAGAGGGTCTGCTGTCTCCCACTAAGGAGGGTCTGCTGTATGCAGAATACCTGGTGCTGCTGTCTCACACTAAGGAGGGTCTGCTGTAGACAGATGACCTGGTGCTGCTGCCTCCCACTAAGTAGGGTCTGCTGTCTCCCACTAAGGAGGGTCTGCTGTAGACAGATGACCTGGTGCTGCTGTCTCCCACTAAGGAGGGTCTGCTGTCTCCCACTAAGGAGGGTCTGCTGTCTCCCACTAAGGAGGGTCTGCTGTAGACAGATGACCTGGCGCTGCTGTCTCCCACTAAGGAGGGTCTGCTGTAGACAGATGACCTGGTGCTGCTGTCTCCCACTAAGGAGGGTCTGCTGTAGACAGATGACCTGGTGCTGCTGTCTCCCACTAAGGAGGGTCTGCTGTAGACAGATGACCTGGTGCTGCTGTCTCCCACTAAAGAGGGTCTGCTGTCTCCCACTAAGGAGGGTCTGCTGTAGACAGATGACCTGGTGCTGCTGTCTCTCACTAAGGAGGGTCTACTGTAGACAGATGACCTGGTGCTGCTGTCTCTCACTAAGGAGGGTCTGCTGTAGACAGATGACCTGGTGCTGCTGTCTCTCACTAAGGAGGGTCTACTGTAGACAGATGACCTGGTGCTGCTTTCTCCCACTAAGGGTCTGCTGTATGCAGATGACCTGGTGCTGCTGTCTCCCACTAAGGAGGGTCTGCTGTAGACAGATGAACTGGTGCTGCTGTCTCCCACTAAGGAGGGTCTGCTGTAGACAGATGACCTGGTGCTGCTGTCTCCCACTAAGGAGGGTCTGCTGTAGACAGATGACCTGGTGCTGCTGTCTCCCACTAAGGGTCTGCTGTATGCAGATGACCTGGTGCTGCTGTCTCTCACTAAGGAGGGTCTGCTGTAGACAGATGACCTGGTGCTGCTGTCTCTCACTAAGGAGGGTCTGCTGTAGACAGATGACCTGGTGCTGCTGTCTCTCACTAAGGAGGGTCTACTGTAGACAGATGACCTGGTGCTGCTTTCTCCCACTAAGGGTCTGCTGTAGACAGATGACCTGGTGCTGCTGTCTCTCACTAAGGAGGGTCTGCTGTAGACAGATGACCTGGTGCTGCTGTCTCTCACTAAGGAGGGTCTGCTGTAGACAGATGACCTGGTGCTGCTGTCTCTCACTAAGGAGGGTCTGCTGTAGACAGATGACCTGGTGCTGCTGTCTCCCACTAAGGGTCTGCTGTATGCAGATGACCTAGTGCTGCTGTCTCCCACTAAGGAGGGTCTGCTGTAGACAGATGACCTGGTGCTGCTGTCTCTATCTAAGGAGGGTCTGCTGTACGCAGATGACCTGGTGCTGCTGTCTCTCACTAAGGAGGGTCTGCTGTATGCAGATGACCTGGTGCTGCTGTCTCCCACTATGGAGGGTCTGCTGTAGACAGATGACCTGGTGCTGCTGTCTCCCACTATGGAGGGTCTGCTGTAGACAGATGACCTGGTGCTGCTGTCTCCCACTAAGGAGGGTCTGCTGTATGCAGATGACCTGGTGCTGCTGTCTCCCACTAAGGAGGGTCTGCTGTAGACAGATGACCTGGTGCTGCTGTCTCCCACTAAGGAGGGTCTGCTGTCTCCCACTAAGGAGGGTCTGCTGTAGACAGATGACCTGGTGCTGCTGTCTCCCAATAAGGAGGGTCTGCTGTAGACAGATGACCTGGTGCTGCTGTCTCCCACAAAGGAGGGTCTGCTGTAGACAGATGACCTGGTGCTGCTGTCTCTCACTAAGGAGGGTCTGCTGTAGACAGATGACCTGGTGCTGCTATCTCCCACTAAGGAGGGTCTGCTGTATGCAGATGACCTGGTGCTGCAGTCTCCCACTAAGGAGGGTCTGCTGTCTCCCACTAAGGAGGGTCTGCTGTATGCAGATGACCTGGTGCTGCTGTCTCCCACTAAGGGTCTGCTGTATGTAGATGACCTGGTGCTGCTGTCTCTCACTAAGGGTCTGCTGTCGACAGATGACCTGGTGCTGCTGTCTCCCACTAAGGAGGGTCTGCTGTAGACAGATGACCTGGTGCTGCTGTCTCCCACTAAGGAGGGTCTGCTGTCTCCCACTAAGGAGGGTCTGCTGTAGACAGATGACCTGGTGCTGCTGTCTCCCAATAAGGAGGGTCTGCTGTAGACAGATGACCTGGTGCTGCTGTCTCCCACAAAGGAGGGTCTGCTGTAGACAGATGACCTGGTGCTGCTGTCTCTCACTAAGGAGGGTCTGCTGTAGACAGATGACCTGGTGCTGCTGTCTCCCACTAAGGAGGGTCTGCTGTATGCAGATGACCTGGTGCTGCTGTCTCCCACTAAGGAGGGTCTGCTGTCTCCCACTAAGAAGGGTCTGCTGTAGACAGATGACCTGGTGCTGCTGTCTCCCACTAAGGAGGGTCTGCTGTATGTAGATGACCTGGTGCTGCTGTCTCTCACTAAGGAGGGTCTGCTGTAGACAGATGACCTGGTGCTGCCTTCTCCCACTAAGGAGGGTCTGCTGTATGCAGATGACCTGGTGCTGCTGTCTCCCACTAAGGAGGGTCTGCTGTATGCAGATGACCTGGTGCTGCTGTCTCCCACTAAGGAGGGTCTGCTGTATGCAGATGACCTGGTGCTGCTGTCTCCCACTAAGGAGGGTCTGCTGTCTCTCACTAAGGGTCTGCTGTATGCAGATGACCTGGTGCTGCTGTCTCCCGCTAAGGAGGGTCTGCTGTAGACAGATGACCTGGTGCTGCTGTCTCCCACTAAGGAGGGTCTGCTGTATGCAGATGACCTGGTGCTGCTGTCTCCCACTAAGGGTCTGCTGTAGACAGATGACCTGGTGCTGCTGTCTCCCACTAAGGAGGGTCTGCTGTCTCCCACTAAGGAGGGTCTGCTGTCTCCCACTAAGGAGGGTCTGCTGTAGACAGATGACCTGGTGCTGCTATCTCCCACTAAGGAGGGTCTGCTGTATGCAGATGACCTGGTGCTGCAGTCTCCCACTAAGGAGGGTCTGCTGTCTCCCACTAAGGAGGGTCTGCTGTATGCAGATGACCTGGTGCTGCAGTCTCCCACTAAGGAGGGTCTGCTGTATGCAGATGACCTGGTGCTGCTGTCTCCCACTAACGAGGGTCTGCTGTATGCAGATGACGTGGTGCTGCTGTCTCCCACTAAGGAGGGTCTGCTGTAGACAGATGACCTGGTGCTGCGGTCTCCCATTAAGGAGGGTCTGCTGTATGTAGATGACCTGGTGCTGCTGTCTCTCACTAAGGGTCTGCTGTCGACAGATGACCTGGTGCTGCTGTCTCCCACTAAGGAGGGTCTGCTGTAGACAGATGACCTGGTGCTGCTGTCTCCCACTAAGGAGGGTCTGCTGTAGACAGATGACCTGGTGCTGCTGTCTCCCACTAAGGAGGGTCTGCTGTATGCAGATGACCTGGTGCTGCTGTCTCCCACTAAGGAGGGTCTGCTGTAGACAGATGACCTGGTGCTGCTGTCTCCCACTAAGGAGGGTCTGCTGTAGAAAGATGACCTGGTGCTGCTGTCTCCCACTAAGGAGGGTCTGCTGTATGCAGATGACCTGGTGCTGCTGTCTCCCACTAAGGAGGGTCTGCTGTAGACAGATGACCTGGTGCTGCTGTCTCCCACTAAGGAGGGTCTGCTGTAGACAGATGACCTGGTGCTGCTGTCTCCCACTAAGGAGGGTCTACTGTAGACAGATGACCTGGTGCTGCTGTCTCCCACTAAGGGTCTGCTGTATGCAGATGACCTGGTGCTGCTGTCTCCCACTAAGGAGGGTCTGCTGTAGACAGATGACCTGGTGCTGCTGTCTCCCACTAAGGAGGGTCTGCTGTAGACAGATGACCTGGTGCTGCTGTCTCCCACTAAGGAGGGTCTGCTGTAGACAGATGACCTGGTGCTGCTGTCTCTCACTAAGGAGGGTCTACTGTAGACAGATGACCTGGTGCTGCTGTCTCCCACTAAGGGTCTGCTGTATGCAGATGACCTGGTGCTGCTGTCTCCCACTAAGGAGGGTCTGCTGTAGACAGATGACCTGGTGCTGCTGTCTCCCACTAAGGAGGGTCTGCTGTACGCAGATGACCTGATGCTGCTGTCTCCCACTAAGGGTCTGCTGTATGCAGATGACCTGGTGCTGCTGTCTCCCACTAAGGAGGGTCTGCTGTAGACAGATGACCTGGTGCTGCTGTCTCTAACTAAGGAGGGTCTGCTGTACGCAGATGACCTGGTGCTGCTGTCTCTCACTAAGGAGGGTCTGCTGTATGCAGATGACCTGGTGCTGCTGTCTCCCACTTAGGAGGGTCTGCTGTATTGAGATGACCTGGTGCTGCTGTCTCCCACTAAGGAGGGTCTGCTGTAGACAGATGACCTGGTGCTGCTGTCTCGCACTATGGAGGGTCTGCTGTAGACAGATGACCTGGTGCTGCTGTCTCCCACTAAGGAGGGTCTGCTGTATGCAGATGACCTGGTGCTGCTGTCTCCCACTAAGGAGGGTCTGCTGTAGACAGATGACCTGGTGCTGCTGTCTCCCACTAAGGACGGTCTGCTGTACGCAGATGACCTGGTGCTGCTGTCTAGGGTCTGCTGTAGACAGATGACCCTGTGCTGCTGTCTCCCACTAAGGAGGGTCTGCTGTAGACAGATGACCTGGTGCTGCTGTCTCCCACTAAAGAGGGTCTGCTGTCTCCCACTAAGGAGGGTCTGCTGTAGACAGATGACCTGGTGCTGCTGTCTCTCACTAAGGAGGGTCTGCTGTAGACAGATGACCTGGTGCTGCCGTCTCCCACTAAGGAGGGTCTGCTGTAGACAGATGACCTGGTGCTGCCGTCTCCCACTAAGGAGGGTCTGCTGTAGACAGATGACCTGGTGCTGCTGTCTCTCACTAAGGAGGGTCTGCTGTAGACAGATGACCTGGTGCTGCTGTCTCTCACTAAGGAGGGTCTACTGTAGACAGATGACCTGGTGCTGCTGTCTCCCACTAAGGGTCTAATGTAGACAGATGACCTGGTGCTGCTGTCTCCCACTAAGGATGGTCTGCTGTAGACAGATGACCTGGTGCTGCTGTCTCCCACTAAAGAGGGTCTGCTGTCTCCTACTAAGGAGGGTCTGCTGTACGCAGATGACCTGGTGCTGCTGTCTCCCACTAAGGGTCTGCTGTATGCAGATGACCTGGTGCTGCTGTCTCCCACTAAGGAGGGTCCGCTGTAGACAGATGACCTGGTGCTGCTGTCTCCCACTAAGGAGGGTCTGCTGTATGCAGATGACCTGGTGCTGCTGTCTCCCACTAAGGAGGGTCTGCTGTAGACAGATGACCTGGTGCTGCTGTCTCCTACTAAGGAGGGTCTGCTGTCTCCCACTAAGGAGGGTCTGCTGTATGCAGATGACCTGGTGCTGCTGTCTCCCACTAAGGAGGGTCTGCTGTAGACAGATGACCTGGTGCTGCTGTCTCCCACTAAAGAGGGTCGGCTGTCTCCTACTAAGGAGGGTCTGCTGTCTCCCACTAAGGAGGGTCTGCTGTACGCAGATGACCTGGTGCTGCTGTCTCCCACTAAGGGTCTGCTGTATGCAGATGACCTGGTGCTGCTGTCTCCCACTAAGGAGGGTCTGCTGTAGACAGATGACCTGGTGCTGCTGTCTCCCACTAAGGAGGGTCTGCTGTATGCAGATGACCTGGTGCTGCTGTCTCCCACTAAGGAGGGTCTGCTCTATGCAGATGACCTGGTGCTGCTGTCTCCCACTAAGGAGGGTCTGCTGTCTCTCACTAAGGGTCTGCTGTATGCAGATGACCTGGTGCTGCTGTCTCCCGCTAAGGAGGGTCTGCTGTAGACAGATGACCTGGTGCTGCTGTCTCCCACTAAGGAGGGTCTGCTGTATGCAGATGACCTGGTGCTGCTGTCTCCCACTAAGGGTCTGCTGTAGACAGATGACCTGGTGCTGCTGTCTCCCACTAAGGAGGGTCTGCTGTCTCCCACTAAGGAGGGTCTGCTGTCTCCCACTAAGGAGGGTCTGCTGTCTCCCACTAAGGAGGGTCTGCTGTATGCAGATGACCTGGTGCTGCGGTCTCCCACTAAGGAGGGTCTGCTGTAGACAGATGACCTGGTGCTGCGGTCTCCCACTAAGGAGGGTCTGCTGTATGCAGATGACGTGGTGCTGCGGTCTCCCACTAAGGAGGGTCTGCTGTAGACAGATGACCTGGTGCTGCTGTCTCCCACTAAGGGTCTAATGTAGACAGATGACCTGGTGCTGCTGACTCCCACTAAGGAGGGTCTGCTGTCTCCCACTAAGGAGGGTCTGCTGTCTCCCACTAAGGAGGGTCTGCTGTCTCCCACTAAGGAGGGTCTGCTGTATGCAGATGACGTGGTGCTGCGGTCTCCCACTAAAGAGGGTCTGCTGTCTCCTACTAAGGAGGGTCTGCTGTAGACAGATGACCTGGTGCTGCTGTCTCCCACTAAGGAGGGTCTGCTGTACGCAGATGACCTGGTGCTGCTGTCTCCCACTAAGGGTCTGCTGTATGCAGATGACCTGGTGCTGCTGTCTCCCACTAAGGAGGGTCCGCTGTAGACAGATGACCTGGTGCTGCTGTCTCCCACTAAGGAGGGTCTGCTGTATGCAGATGACCTGGTGCTGCTGTCTCCCACTAAGGAGGGTCTGCTGTAGACAGATGACCTGGTGCTGCTGTCTCCTACTAAGGAGGGTCTGCTGTCTCCCACTAAGGAGGGTCTGCTGTATGCAGATGACCTGGTGCTGCTGTCTCCCACTAAGGAGGGTCTGCTGTAGACAGATGACCTGGTGCTGCTGTCTCCCACTAAAGAGGGTCGGCTGTCTCCTACTAAGGAGGGTCTGCTGTCTCCCACTAAGGAGGGTCTGCTGTACGCAGATGACCTGGTGCTGCTGTCTCCCACTAAGGGTCTGCTGTATGCAGATGACCTGGTGCTGCTGTCTCCCACTAAGGAGGGTCTGCTGTAGACAGATGACCTGGTGCTGCTGTCTCCCACTAAGGAGGGTCTGCTGTATGCAGATGACCTGGTGCTGCTGTCTCCCACTAAGGAGGGTCTGCTCTATGCAGATGACCTGGTGCTGCTGTCTCCCACTAAGGAGGGTCTGCTGTCTCTCACTAAGGGTCTGCTGTATGCAGATGACCTGGTGCTGCTGTCTCCCGCTAAGGAGGGTCTGCTGTAGACAGATGACCTGGTGCTGCTGTCTCCCACTAAGGAGGGTCTGCTGTATGCAGATGACCTGGTGCTGCTGTCTCCCACTAAGGGTCTGCTGTAGACAGATGACCTGGTGCTGCTGTCTCCCACTAAGGAGGGTCTGCTGTATGCAGATGACCTGGTGCTGCTATCTCCCACTAAGGAGGGTCTGCTGTCTCCCACTAAGGAGGGTCTGCTGTATGCAGATGACCTGGTGCTGCGGTCTCCCACTAAGGAGGGTCTGCTGTATGCAGATGACCTGGTGCTGCTGTCTCCCACTAAGGAGGGTCTGCTGTATGCAGATGACCTGGTGCTGCTGTCTCCCACTAAGGAGGGTCTGCTGTATGCAGATGACGTGGTGCTGCGGTCTCCCACTAAGGAGGGTCTGCTGTATGCAGATGACCTGGTGCTGCTGTCTCCCACTAAGGAGGGTCTGCTGTATGCAGATGACCTGGTGCTGCTGTCTCCCACTAAGGGTCTAATGTAGACAGATGACCTGGTGCTGCTGACTCCCACTAAGGAGGGTCTGCTGTATGCAGATGACGTGGTGCTGCGGTCTCCCACTAAGGAGGGTCTGCTGTAGACAGATGACCTGGTGCTGCTGTCTCTCACTAAGGGTCTGCTGTCGACAGATGACCTGGTGCTGCTGTCTCCCACTAAGGATGGTCTGCTGTAGACAGATGACCTGGTGCTGCTGTCTCCCACTAAAGAGGGTCTGCTGTCTCCTACTAAGGAGGGTCTGCTGTACGCAGATGACCTGGTGCTGCTGTCTCCCACTAAGGGTCTGCTGTATGCAGATGACCTGGTGCTGCTGTCTCCCACTAAGGAGGGTCCGCTGTAGACAGATGACCTGGTGCTGCTGTCTCCCACTAAGGAGGGTCTGCTGTATGCAGATGACCTGGTGCTGCTGTCTCCCACTAAGGAGGGTCTGCTGTAGACAGATGACCTGGTGCTGCTGTCTCCTACTAAGGAGGGTCTGCTGTCTCCCACTAAGGAGGGTCTGCTGTATGCAGATGACCTGGTGCTGCTGTCTCCCACTAAGGAGGGTCTGCTGTAGACAGATGACCTGGTGCTGCTGTCTCCCACTAAAGAGGGTCGGCTGTCTCCTACTAAGGAGGGTCTGCTGTCTCCCACTAAGGAGGGTCTGCTGTACGCAGATGACCTGGTGCTGCTGTCTCCCACTAAGGGTCTGCTGTATGCAGATGACCTGGTGCTGCTGTCTCCCACTAAGGAGGGTCTGCTGTAGACAGATGACCTGGTGCTGCTGTCTCCCACTAAGGAGGGTCTGCTGTATGCAGATGACCTGGTGCTGCTGTCTCCCACTAAGGAGGGTCTGCTGTAGACAGATGACCTGGTGCTGCTGTCTCCCACTAAGGAGGGTCTGCTGTAGACAGATGACCTGGTGCTGCTGTCTCCCACTAAGGAGGGTCTGCTGTATGCAGATGACCTGGTGCTGCTGTCTCCCACTAAGGAGGGTCTGCTGTATGCAGATGACCTGGTGCTGCTGTCTCCCACTAAGGAGGGTCTGCTGTAGACAGATGACCTGGTGCTGCTGTCTCCCACTAAAGAGGGTCTGCTGTCTCCTACTAAGGAGGGTCTGCTGTATGCAGATGACCTGGTGCTGCTGTCTCACACTAAGGAGGGTCTGCTGTCTCCCACTAAGGAGGGTCTGCTGTCTCCCACTAAGGAGGGTCTGCTGTCTCCCACTAAGGAGGGTCTGCTGTAGACAGATGACCTGGCGCTGCTGTCTCCCACTAAGGAGGGTCTGCTGTAGACAGATGACCTGGTGCTGCTGTCTCCCACTATGGAGGGTCTGCTGTATGCAGATGACCTGGTGCTGCTGTCTCTCACTAAGGAGGGTCTGCTGTAGACAGATGACCTGGTGCTGCTGTCTCCCACTAAGGAGGGTCTGCTGTAGACAGATGACCTGGTGCTGCTGTCTCCCACTAAGGAGGGTCTGCTGTAGACAGATGACCTGGTGCTGCTGTCTCCCACTAAGGAGGGTCTGCTGTATGCTGATGACCTGGTGCTGCTGTCTCTCACTAAGGAGGGTCTGCTGTAGACAGATGACCTGGTGCTGCTGTCTCCCACCAAGGAGGGTCTGCTGTCTCTCACTAAGGGTTTGCTGTATGCAGATGACCTGGTGCTGCTGTCTCCCACTAAGGAGGGTCTGCTGTATGCAGATGACCTGGTGCTGCTGTCTCCCACTAAGGAGGGTCTGCTGTAGACAGATGACCTGGTGCTGCTGTCTCCCACCAAGGAGGGTCTGCTGTCTCTCACTAAGGGTTTGCTGTATGCAGATGACCTGGTGCTGCTGTCTCCCACTAAGGAGGGTCTGCTGTATGCAGATGACCTGGTGCTGCTGTCTCCCACTAAGGGTCTGCTGTACGCAGATGACCTGGTGCTGCTGTCTCCCACTAAGGGTCTGCTGTAGACAGATGACCTGGTGCTGCTGTCTCCCACTAAGGAGGGTCTGCTGTAGACAGATGACCTGGTGCTGCTGTCTCCCACTAAGGGTCTGCTGTATGCAGATGACCTGGTGCTGCTGTCTCCCACTAAGGAGGGTCTGCTGTAGACAGATGACCTGGTGCTGCTGTCTCCCACTAAGGAGGGTCTGCTGTAGACAGATGACCTGGTGCTGCTGTCTCTCACTAAGGAGGGTCTGCTGTAGACAGATGACCTGGTGCTGCTGTCTCCCACTAAGGGTCTGCTGTATGCAGATGACCTGGTGCTGCTGTCTCCCACTAAGGAGGGTCTGCTGTAGACAGATGACCTGGTGCTGCTGTCTCTCACTAAGGAGTGTCTGCTGTAGACAGATGACCTGGTGCTGCTGTCTCCCACCAAGGAGGGTCTGCTGTATGCAGATGACCTGGTGCTGCTGTCTCCCACTAAGGAGGGTCTGCTGTATGCAGATGACCTGGTGCTGCTGTCTCCCACTAAGGAGGGTCTGCTGTCTCCCACTAAGGAGGGTCTGCTGTAGACAGATGACCTGGTGCTGCTGTCTCTCACTAAGGAGGGTCTGCTGTATGCAGATGACCTGGTGCTGCTGACTCCCACTAAGGAGGGTCTGCTGTAGACAGATGAACTGGTGCTGCTGTCTCCCACTAAGGAGGGTCTGCTGTCTCCCACTAAGGAGGGTCTGCTGTATGCAGATGACCTGGTGCTGCTGTCTCCCACTAAGGAGGGTCTGCTGTAGACAGATGACCTGGTGCTGCTGTCTCCCACTAAGGAGGGTCTGCTGTATGCAGATGACCTGGTGCTGCTGTCTCCCACTAAGGAGGGTCTGCTGTAGACAGATGACCTGGTGCTGCTGTCTCCCACTAAGGAGGGTCTGCTGTACACAGATGACCTGGTGCTGCTGTCTCCCACTAAGGAGGGTCTGCTGTATGCAGATGACCTGGTGCTTCTGTCTCCCACTAAGGGTCTGCTGTAGACAGATGACCTGGTGCTGCTGTCTCCCACTAAAGAGGGTCTGCTGTCTCCCACTAAGGAGGGTCTGCTGTATGCAGAATACCTGGTGCTGCTGTCTCACACTAAGGAGGGTCTGCTGTAGACAGATGACCTGGTGCTGCTGCCTCCCACTAAGTAGGGTCTGCTGTCTCCCACTAAGGAGGGTCTGCTGTAGACAGATGACCTGGTGCTGCTGTCTCCCACTAAGGAGGGTCTGCTGTCTCCCACTAAGGAGGGTCTGCTGTCTCCCACTAAGGAGGGTCTGCTGTAGACAGATGACCTGGCGCTGCTGTCTCCCACTAAGGAGGGTCTGCTGTAGACAGATGACCTGGTGCTGCTGTCTCCCACTAAGGAGGGTCTGCTGTAGACAGATGACCTGGTGCTGCTGTCTCCCACTAAGGAGGGTCTGCTGTAGACAGATGACCTGGTGCTGCTGTCTCCCACTAAAGAGGGTCTGCTGTCTCCCACTAAGGAGGGTCTGCTGTAGATAGATGACCTGGTGCTGCTGTCTCTCACTAAGGAGGGTCTACTGTAGACAGATGACCTGGTGCTGCTGTCTCTCACTAAGGAGGGTCTGCTGTAGACAGATGACCTGGTGCTGCTGTCTCTCACTAAGGAGGGTCTACTGTAGACAGATGACCTGGTGCTGCTTTCTCCCACTAAGGGTCTGCTGTATGCAGATGACCTGGTGCTGCTGTCTCCCACTAAGGAGGGTCTGCTGTAGACAGATGACCTGGTGCTGCTGTCTCCCACTAAGGAGGGTCTGCTGTATGCAGATGACCTGGTGCTTCTGTCTCCCACTAAGGGTCTGCTGTAGACAGATGACCTGGTGCTGCTGTCTCCCACTAAAGAGGGTCTGCTGTCTCCCACTAAGGAGGGTCTGCTGTATGCAGAATACCTGGTGCTGCTGTCTCACACTAAGGAGGGTCTGCTGTAGACAGATGACCTGGTGCTGCTGCCTCCCACTAAGTAGGGTCTGCTGTCTCCCACTAAGGAGGGTCTGCTGTAGACAGATGACCTGGTGCTGCTGTCTCCCACTAAGGAGGGTCTGCTGTCTCCCACTAAGGAGGGTCTGCTGTCTCCCACTAAGGAGGGTCTGCTGTAGACAGATGACGTGGCGCTGCTGTCTCCCACTAAGGAGGGTCTGCTGTAGACAGATGACCTGGTGCTGCTGTCTCCCACTAAGGAGGGTCTGCTGTAGACAGATGACCTGGTGCTGCTGTCTCCCACTAAGGAGGGTCTGCTGTAGACAGATGACCTGGTGCTGCTGTCTCCCACTAAAGAGGGTCTGCTGTCTCCCACTAAGGAGGGTCTGCTGTAGACAGATGACCTGGTGCTGCTGTCTCTCACTAAGGAGGGTCTACTGTAGACAGATGACCTGGTGCTGCTGTCTCTCACTAAGGAGGGTCTGCTGTAGACAGATGACCTGGTGCTGCTGTCTCTCACTAAGGAGGGTCTACTGTAGACAGATGACCTGGTGCTGCTTTCTCCCACTAAGGGTCTGCTGTATGCAGATGACCTGGTGCTGCTGTCTCCCACTAAGGAGGGTCTGCTGTAGACAGATGAACTGGTGCTGCTGTCTCCCACTAAGGAGGGTCTGCTGTAGACAGATGACCTGGTGCTGCTGTCTCCCACTAAGGAGGGTCTGCTGTAGACAGATGACCTGGTGCTGCTGTCTCCCACTAAGGGTCTGCTGTATGCAGATGACCTGGTGCTGCTGTCTCTCACTAAGGAGGGTCTGCTGTAGACAGATGACCTGGTGCTGCTGTCTCTCACTAAGGAGGGTCTGCTGTAGACAGATGACCTGGTGCTGCTGTCTCTCACTAAGGAGGGTCTACTGTAGACAGATGACCTGGTGCTGCTTTCTCCCACTAAGGGTCTGCTGTAGACAGATGACCTGGTGCTGCTGTCTCTCACTAAGGAGGGTCTGCTGTAGACAGATGACCTGGTGCTGCTGTCTCTCACTAAGGAGGGTCTGCTGTAGACAGATGACCTGGTGCTGCTGTCTCTCACTAAGGAGGGTCTGCTGTAGACAGATGACCTGGTGCTGCTGTCTCCCACTAAGGGTCTGCTGTATGCAGATGACCTAGTGCTGCTGTCTCCCACTAAGGAGGGTCTGCTGTAGACAGATGACCTGGTGCTGCTGTCTCTATCTAAGGAGGGTCTGCTGTACGCAGATGACCTGGTGCTGCTGTCTCTCACTAAGGAGGGTCTGCTGTATGCAGATGACCTGGTGCTGCTGTCTCCCACTATGGAGGGTCTGCTGTAGACAGATGACCTGGTGCTGCTGTCTCCCACTATGGAGGGTCTGCTGTAGACAGATGACCTGGTGCTGCTGTCTCCCACTAAGGAGGGTCTGCTGTATGCAGATGACCTGGTGCTGCTGTCTCCCACTAAGGAGGGTCTGCTGTAGACAGATGACCTGGTGCTGCTGTCTCCCACTAAGGAGGGTCTGCTGTCTCCCACTAAGGAGGGTCTGCTGTAGACAGATGACCTGGTGCTGCTGTCTCCCAATAAGGAGGGTCTGCTGTAGACAGATGACCTGGTGCTGCTGTCTCCCACAAAGGAGGGTCTGCTGTAGACAGATGACCTGGTGCTGCTGTCTCTCACTAAGGAGGGTCTGCTGTAGACAGATGACCTGGTGCTGCTATCTCCCACTAAGGAGGGTCTGCTGTATGCAGATGACCTGGTGCTGCAGTCTCCCACTAAGGAGGGTCTGCTGTCTCCCACTAAGGAGGGTCTGCTGTATGCAGATGACCTGGTGCTGCTGTCTCCCACTAAGGGTCTGCTGTATGTAGATGACCTGGTGCTGCTGTCTCTCACTAAGGGTCTGCTGTCGACAGATGACCTGGTGCTGCTGTCTCCCACTAAGGAGGGTCTGCTGTAGACAGATGACCTGGTGCTGCTGTCTCCCACTAAGGAGGGTCTGCTGTCTCCCACTAAGGAGGGTCTGCTGTAGACAGATGACCTGGTGCTGCTGTCTCCCAATAAGGAGGGTCTGCTGTAGACAGATGACCTGGTGCTGCTGTCTCCCACAAAGGAGGGTCTGCTGTAGACAGATGACCTGGTGCTGCTGTCTCTCACTAAGGAGGGTCTGCTGTAGACAGATGACCTGGTGCTGCTGTCTCCCACTAAGGAGGGTCTGCTGTATGCAGATGACCTGGTGCTGCTGTCTCCCACTAAGGAGGGTCTGCTGTCTCCCACTAAGAAGGGTCTGCTGTAGACAGATGACCTGGTGCTGCTGTCTCCCACTAAGGAGGGTCTGCTGTATGTAGATGACCTGGTGCTGCTGTCTCTCACTAAGGAGGGTCTGCTGTAGACAGATGACCTGGTGCTGCCTTCTCCCACTAAGGAGGGTCTGCTGTATGCAGATGACCTGGTGCTGCTGTCTCCCACTAAGGAGGGTCTGCTGTATGCAGATGACCTGGTGCTGCTGTCTCCCACTAAGGAGGGTCTGCTGTATGCAGATGACCTGGTGCTGCTGTCTCCCACTAAGGAGGGTCTGCTGTCTCTCACTAAGGGTCTGCTGTATGCAGATGACCTGGTGCTGCTGTCTCCCGCTAAGGAGGGTCTGCTGTAGACAGATGACCTGGTGCTGCTGTCTCCCACTAAGGAGGGTCTGCTGTATGCAGATGACCTGGTGCTGCTGTCTCCCACTAAGGGTCTGCTGTAGACAGATGACCTGGTGCTGCTGTCTCACACTAAGGAGGGTCTGCTGTCTCCCACTAAGGAGGGTCTGCTGTCTCCCACTAAGGAGGGTCTGCTGTAGACAGATGACCTGGTGCTGCTATCTCCCACTAAGGAGGGTCTGCTGTATGCAGATGACCTGGTGCTGCAGTCTCCCACTAAGGAGGGTCTGCTGTCTCCCACTAAGGAGGGTCTGCTGTATGCAGATGACCTGGTGCTGCAGTCTCCCACTAAGGAGGGTCTGCTGTATGCAGATGACCTGGTGCTGCTGTCTCCCACTAAGGAGGGTCTGCTGTATGCAGATGACGTGGTGCTGCTGTCTCCCACTAAGGAGGGTCTGCTGTAGACAGATGACCTGGTGCTGCGGTCTCCCATTAAGGAGGGTCTGCTGTATGTAGATGACCTGGTGCTGCTGTCTCTCACTAAGGGTCTGCTGTCGACAGATGACCTGGTGCTGCTGTCTCCCACTAAGGAGGGTCTGCTGTAGACAGATGACCTGGTGCTGCTGTCTCCCACTAAGGAGGGTCTGCTGTAGACAGATGACCTGGTGCTGCTGTCTCCCACTAAGGAGGGTCTGCTGTATGCAGATGACCTGGTGCTGCTGTCTCCCACTAAGGAGGGTCTGCTGTAGACAGATGACCTGGTGCTGCTGTCTCCCACTAAGGAGGGTCTGCTGTAGAAAGATGACCTGGTTTTGCTGTCTCCCACTAAGGAGGGTCTGCTGTATGCAGATGACCTGGTGCTGCTGTCTCCCACTAAGGAGGGTCTGCTGTAGACAGATGACCTGGTGCTGCTGTCTCCCACTAAGGAGGGTCTGCTGTAGACAGATGACCTGGTGCTGCTGTCTCCCACTAAGGAGGGTCTACTGTAGACAGATGACCTGGTGCTGCTGTCTCCCACTAAGGGTCTGCTGTATGCAGATGACCTGGTGCTGCTGTCTCCCACTAAGGAGGGTCTGCTGTAGACAGATGACCTGGTGCTGCTGTCTCCCACTAAGGAGGGTCTGCTGTAGACAGATGACCTGGTGCTGCTGTCTCCCACTAAGGAGGGTCTGCTGTAGACAGATGACCTGGTGCTGCTGTCTCTCACTAAGGAGGGTCTACTGTAGACAGATGACCTGGTGCTGCTGTCTCCCACTAAGGGTCTGCTGTATGCAGATGACCTGGTGCTGCTGTCTCCCACTAAGGAGGGTCTGCTGTAGACAGATGACCTGGTGCTGCTGTCTCCCACTAAGGAGGGTCTGCTGTACGCAGATGACCTGATGCTGCTGTCTCCCACTAAGGGTCTGCTGTATGCAGATGACCTGGTGCTGCTGTCTCCCACTAAGGAGGGTCTGCTGTAGACAGATGACCTGGTGCTGCTGTCTCTAACTAAGGAGGGTCTGCTGTACGCAGATGACCTGGTGCTGCTGTCTCTCACTAAGGAGGGTCTGCTGTATGCAGATGACCTGGTGCTGCTGTCTCCCACTTAGGAGGGTCTGCTGTATTGAGATGACCTGGTGCTGCTGTCTCCCACTAAGGAGGGTCTGCTGTAGACAGATGACCTGGTGCTGCTGTCTCGCACTATGGAGGGTCTGCTGTAGACAGATGACCTGGTGCTGCTGTCTCCCACTAAGGAGGGTCTGCTGTATGCAGATGACCTGGTGCTGCTGTCTCCCACTAAGGAGGGTCTGCTGTAGACAGATGACCTGGTGCTGCTGTCTCCCACTAAGGACGGTCTGCTGTACGCAGATGACCTGGTGCTGCTGTCTAGGGTCTGCTGTAGACAGATGACCCTGTGCTGCTGTCTCCCACTAAGGAGGGTCTGCTGTAGACAGATGACCTGGTGCTGCTGTCTCCCACTAAAGAGGGTCTGCTGTCTCCCACTAAGGAGGGTCTGCTGTAGACAGATGACCTGGTGCTGCTGTCTCTCACTAAGGAGGGTCTGCTGTAGACAGATGACCTGGTGCTGCCGTCTCCCACTAAGGAGGGTCTGCTGTAGACAGATGACCTGGTGCTGCCGTCTCCCACTAAGGAGGGTCTGCTGTAGACAGATGACCTGGTGCTGCTGTCTCTCACTAAGGAGGGTCTGCTGTAGACAGATGACCTGGTGCTGCTGTCTCTCACTAAGGAGGGTCTACTGTAGACAGATGACCTGGTGCTGCTGTCTCTCACTAAGGGTCTGCTGTATGCAGATGACCTGGTGCTGCTTTCTCCCACTAAGGGTCTGCTGTATGCAGATGACCTGGTGCTGCTGTCTCCCACTAAGGAGGGTCTGCTGTAGACAGATGACCTGGTGCTGCTGTCTCTCACTAAGGAGGGTCTGCTGTAGACAGATGACCTGGTGCTGCTGTCTCCCACTAAGGAGGGTCTGCTGTATGCAGATGACCTGGTGCTGCTGTCTCCCACTAAGGAGGGTCTGCTGTCTCCCACTAAGAAGGGTCTGCTGTAGACAGATGACCTGGTGCTGCTGTCTCCCACTAAGGAGGGTCTGCTGTATGTAGATGACCTGGTGCTGCTGTCTCTCACTAAGGAGGGTCTGCTGTAGACAGATGACCTGGTGCTGCCTTCTCCCACTAAGGAGGGTCTGCTGTATGCAGATGACCTGGTGCTGCTGTCTCCCACTAAGGAGGGTCTGCTGTATGCAGATGACCTGGTGCTGCTGTCTCCCACTAAGGAGGGTCTGCTGTATGCAGATGACCTGGTGCTGCTGTCTCCCACTAAGGAGGGTCTGCTGTCTCTCACTAAGGGTCTGCTGTATGCAGATGACCTGGTGCTGCTGTCTCCCGCTAAGGAGGGTCTGCTGTAGACAGATGACCTGGTGCTGCTGTCTCCCACTAAGGAGGGTCTGCTGTATGCAGATGACCTGGTGCTGCTGTCTCCCACTAAGGGTCTGCTGTAGACAGATGACCTGGTGCTGCTGTCTCCCACTAAGGAGGGTCTGCTGTCTCCCACTAAGGAGGGTCTGCTGTCTCCCACTAAGGAGGGTCTGCTGTAGACAGATGACCTGGTGCTGCTATCTCCCACTAAGGAGGGTCTGCTGTATGCAGATGACCTGGTGCTGCAGTCTCCCACTAAGGAGGGTCTGCTGTCTCCCACTAAGGAGGGTCTGCTGTATGCAGATGACCTGGTGCTGCAGTCTCCCACTAAGGAGGGTCTGCTGTATGCAGATGACCTGGTGCTGCTGTCTCCCACTAAGGAGGGTCTGCTGTATGCAGATGACGTGGTGCTGCTGTCTCCCACTAAGGAGGGTCTGCTGTAGACAGATGACCTGGTGCTGCGGTCTCCCATTAAGGAGGGTCTGCTGTATGTAGATGACCTGGTGCTGCTGTCTCTCACTAAGGGTCTGCTGTCGACAGATGACCTGGTGCTGCTGTCTCCCACTAAGGAGGGTCTGCTGTAGACAGATGACCTGGTGCTGCTGTCTCCCACTAAGGAGGGTCTGCTGTAGACAGATGACCTGGTGCTGCTGTCTCCCACTAAGGAGGGTCTGCTGTATGCAGATGACCTGGTGCTGCTGTCTCCCACTAAGGAGGGTCTGCTGTAGACAGATGACCTGGTGCTGCTGTCTCCCACTAAGGAGGGTCTGCTGTAGAAAGATGACCTGGTTTTGCTGTCTCCCACTAAGGAGGGTCTGCTGTATGCAGATGACCTGGTGCTGCTGTCTCCCACTAAGGAGGGTCTGCTGTAGACAGATGACCTGGTGCTGCTGTCTCCCACTAAGGAGGGTCTGCTGTAGACAGATGACCTGGTGCTGCTGTCTCCCACTAAGGAGGGTCTACTGTAGACAGATGACCTGGTGCTGCTGTCTCCCACTAAGGGTCTGCTGTATGCAGATGACCTGGTGCTGCTGTCTCCCACTAAGGAGGGTCTGCTGTAGACAGATGACCTGGTGCTGCTGTCTCCCACTAAGGAGGGTCTGCTGTAGACAGATGACCTGGTGCTGCTGTCTCCCACTAAGGAGGGTCTGCTGTAGACAGATGACCTGGTGCTGCTGTCTCTCACTAAGGAGGGTCTACTGTAGACAGATGACCTGGTGCTGCTGTCTCCCACTAAGGGTCTGCTGTATGCAGATGACCTGGTGCTGCTGTCTCCCACTAAGGAGGGTCTGCTGTAGACAGATGACCTGGTGCTGCTGTCTCCCACTAAGGAGGGTCTGCTGTACGCAGATGACCTGATGCTGCTGTCTCCCACTAAGGGTCTGCTGTATGCAGATGACCTGGTGCTGCTGTCTCCCACTAAGGAGGGTCTGCTGTAGACAGATGACCTGGTGCTGCTGTCTCTAACTAAGGAGGGTCTGCTGTACGCAGATGACCTGGTGCTGCTGTCTCTCACTAAGGAGGGTCTGCTGTATGCAGATGACCTGGTGCTGCTGTCTCCCACTTAGGAGGGTCTGCTGTATTGAGATGACCTGGTGCTGCTGTCTCCCACTAAGGAGGGTCTGCTGTAGACAGATGACCTGGTGCTGCTGTCTCGCACTATGGAGGGTCTGCTGTAGACAGATGACCTGGTGCTGCTGTCTCCCACTAAGGAGGGTCTGCTGTATGCAGATGACCTGGTGCTGCTGTCTCCCACTAAGGAGGGTCTGCTGTAGACAGATGACCTGGTGCTGCTGTCTCCCACTAAGGACGGTCTGCTGTACGCAGATGACCTGGTGCTGCTGTCTAGGGTCTGCTGTAGACAGATGACCCTGTGCTGCTGTCTCCCACTAAGGAGGGTCTGCTGTAGACAGATGACCTGGTGCTGCTGTCTCCCACTAAAGAGGGTCTGCTGTCTCCCACTAAGGAGGGTCTGCTGTAGACAGATGACCTGGTGCTGCTGTCTCTCACTAAGGAGGGTCTGCTGTAGACAGATGACCTGGTGCTGCCGTCTCCCACTAAGGAGGGTCTGCTGTAGACAGATGACCTGGTGCTGCCGTCTCCCACTAAGGAGGGTCTGCTGTAGACAGATGACCTGGTGCTGCTGTCTCTCACTAAGGAGGGTCTGCTGTAGACAGATGACCTGGTGCTGCTGTCTCTCACTAAGGAGGGTCTACTGTAGACAGATGACCTGGTGCTGCTGTCTCTCACTAAGGGTCTGCTGTATGCAGATGACCTGGTGCTGCTTTCTCCCACTAAGGGTCTGCTGTATGCAGATGACCTGGTGCTGCTGTCTCCCACTAAGGAGGGTCTGCTGTAGACAGATGAACTGGTGCTGCTGTCTCCCACTAAGGAGGGTCTGCTGTAGACAGATGACCTGGTGCTGCTGTCTCCCACCAAGGGTCTGCTGTATGCAGATGACCTGGTGCTGCTTTCTCCCACTAAGGGTCTGCTGTATGCAGATGACCTGGTGCTGCTGTCTCCCACTAAGGAGGGTCTGCTGTAGACAGATGAACTGGTGCTGCTGTCTCCCACTAAGGAGGGTCTGCTGTAGACAGATGACCTGGTGCTGCTTTCTCCCACTAAGGGTCTGCTGTATGCAGATGACCTGGTGCTGCTGTCTCCCACTAAGGAGGGTCTGCTGTAGACAGATGAACTGGTGCTGCTGTCTCCCACTAAGGAGGGTCTGCTGTAGACAGATGACCTGGTGCTGCTGTCTCCCACTAAGGAGGGTCTGCTGTAGACAGATGACCTGGTGCTGCTGTCTCCCACTGAGGAGGGTCTGCTGTATGCAGATGACCTGGTGCTGCTGTCTCCCACTAAGGAGGGTCTGCTGTAGACAGATGACCTGGTGCTGCTGTCTCCCACTAAGGAGGGTCTGCTGTAGACAGATGACCTGGTGCTGCTGTCTCCCACTGAGGAGGGTCTGCTGTATGCAGATGACCTGGTGCTGCTGTCTCTCACTAAGGAGGGTCTGCTGTAGACAGATGACCTGGTGCTGCTGTCTCTCACTAAGGAGGGTCTGCTGTAGACAGATGACCTGGTGCTGCTGTCTCTCACTAAGGAGGGTCTACTGTAGACAGATGACCTGGTGCTGCTTTCTCCCACTAAGGGTCTGCTGTAGACAGATGACCTGGTGCTGCTGTCTCTCACTAAGGAGGGTCTGCTGTAGACAGATGACCTGGTGCTGCTGTCTCTCACTAAGGAGGGTCTACTGTAGACAGATGACCTGGTGCTGCTGTCTCCCACTAAGGAGGGTCTGCTGTACGCAGATGACCTGATGCTGCTGTCTCCCACTAAGGGTCTGCTGTATGCAAATGACCTGGTGCTGCTGTCTCCCACTAAGGAGGGTCTGCTGTAGACAGATGACCTGGTGCTGCTGTCTCTAACTAAGGAGGGTCTGCTGTACGCAGATGACCTGGTGCTGCTGTCTCTCACTAAGGAGGGTCTGCTGTATGCAGATGACCTGGTGCTGCTGTCTCCCACTTAGGAGGGTCTGCTGTATGCAGATGACCTGGTGCTGCTGTCTCCCACTAAGGAGGGTCTGCTGTAGACAGATGACCTGGTGCTGCTGTCTCGCACTATGGAGGGTCTGCTGTAGACAGATGACCTGGTGCTGCTGTCTCCCACTAAGGAGGGTCTGCTGTAGACAGATGACCTGGTGCTGCTGTCTCTCACTAAGGAGGGTCTGCTGTAGACAGATGACCTGGTGCTGCTGTCTCCCACTAAGGAGGGTCTGCTGTATGCAGATGACATGGTGCTGCTGTCTAGGGTCTGCTGTATGCAGATGACCTGGTGCTGCTGTCTCTCACTAAGGAGGGTCTGCTGTAGACAGATGACCTGGTGCTGCTGTCTCTCACTAAGGAGGGTCTGCTGTAGACAGATGACCTGGTGCTGCTGTCTCTCACTAAGGAGGGTCTACTGTAGACAGATGACCTGGTGCTGCTGTCTCCCACTAAGGGTCTGCTGTATGCAGATGACCTGGTGCTGCTGTCTCTCACTAAGGAGGGTCTGCTGTAGACAGATGACCTGGTGCTGCTGTCTCCCACTAAGGGTCTGCTGTATGCAGATGACCTGGTGCTGCTGTCTCCCACTAAGGAGGGTCTGCTGTAGACAGATGACCTGGTGCTGCTGTCTCTATCTAAGGAGGGTCTGCTGTACGCAGATGACCTGGTGCTGCTGTCTCTCACTAAGGAGGGTCTGCTGTATGCAGATGACCTGGTGCTGCTGTCTCCCACTATGGAGGGTCTGCTGTAGACAGATGACCTGGTGCTGCTGTCTCCCACTATGGAGGGTCTGCTGTAGACAGATGACCTGGTGCTGCTGTCTCCCACTAAGGAGGGTCTGCTGTATGCAGATGACCTGGTGCTGCTGTCTCCCACTAAGGAGGGTCTGCTGTAGACAGATGACCTGGTGCTGCTGTCTCCCACTAAGGAGGGTCTGCTGTCTCCCACTAAGGAGGGTCTGCTGTAGACAGATGACCTGGTGCTGCTGTCTCCCAATAAGGAGGGTCTGCTGTAAACAGATGACCTGGTGCTGCTGTCTCCCACAAAGGAGGGTCTGCTGTAGACAGATGACCTGGTGCTGCTGTCTCTCACTAAGGAGGGTCTGCTGTAGACAGATGACCTGGTGCTGCTGTCTCCCACTAAGGAGGGTCTGCTGTATGCAGATGACCTGGTGCTGCTGTCTCCCACTAAGGAGGGTCTGCTGTCTCCCACTAAGAAGGGTCTGCTGTAGACAGATGACCTGGTGCTGCTGTCTCCCACTAAGGAGGGTCTGCTGTATGTAGATGACCTGGTGCTGCTGTCTCTCACTAAGGAGGGTCTGCTGTAGACAGATGACCTGGTGCTGCCTTCTCCCACTAAGGAGGGTCTGCTGTATGCAGATGACCTGGTGCTGCTGTCTCCCACTAAGGAGGGTCTGCTGTATGCAGATGACCTGGTGCTGCTGTCTCCCACTAAGGAGGGTCTGCTGTATGCAGATGACCTGGTGCTGCTGTCTCCCACTAAGGAGGGTCTGCTGTCTCTCACTAAGGGTCTGCTGTATGCAGATGACCTGGTGCTGCTGTCTCCCACTAAGAAGGGTCTGCTCTATGCAGATGACCTGGTGCTGCTGTCTCCCACTAAGGAGGGTCTGCTGTCTCTCACTAAGGGTCTGCTGTATGCAGATGACCTGGTGCTGCTGTCTCCCGCTAAGGAGGGTCTGCTGTAGACAGATGACCTGGTGCTGCTGTCTCCCACTAAGGAGGGTCTGCTGTATGCAGATGACCTGGTGCTGCTGTCTCCCACTAAGGGTCTGCTGTAGACAGATGACCTGGTGCTGCTGTCTCCCACTAAGGAGGGTCTGCTGTCTCCCACTAAGGAGGGTCTGCTGTCTCCCACTAAGGAGGGTCTGCTGTAGACAGATGACCTGGTGCTGCTATCTCCCACTAAGGAGGGTCTGCTGTATGCAGATGACCTGGTGCTGCGGTCTCCCACTAAGGAGGGTCTGCTGTCTCCCACTAAGGAGGGTCTGCTGTATGCAGATGACCTGGTGCTGCTGTCTCCCACTAAGGAGGGTCTGCTGTAGACAGATGACCTGGTGCTGCTGTCTCCCACTGAGGGTCTGCTGTAGACAGATGACCTAGTGCTGCTGTCTCCCACTAAGGAGGGTCTGCTGTAGACAGATGACCTGGTGCTGCTGTCTCCCACTAAGGGTCTGCTGTATGCAGATGACCTGGTGCTGCTGTCTCCCACTAAGGAGGGTCTGCTGTAGACAGATGACCTGGTGCTGCTGTCTCTCACTAAGGAGGGTCTGCTGTAGACAGATGACCTGGTGCTGCTGTCTCCCACTAAGGGTCTGCTGTATGCAGATGACCTGGTGCTGCTGTCTCCCACCAAGGAGGGTCTGCTGTCTCTCACTAAGGGTCTGCTGTATGCAGATGACCTGGTGCTGCTGTCTCCCACTAAGGAGGGTCTGCTGTATGCAGATGACCTGGTGCTGCTGTCTCCCACTAAGGAGGGTCTGCTGTCTCCCACTAAGGAGGGTCTGCTGTAGACAGATGACCTGGTGCTGCTGTCTCTCACTAAGGAGGGTCTGCTGTATGCAGATGACCTGGTGCTGCTGACTCCCACTAAGGAGGGTCTGCTGTAGACAGATGAACTGGTGCTGCTGTCTCCCACTAAGGAGGGTCTGCTGTCTCCCACTAAGGAGGGTCTGCTGTATGCAGATGACCTGGTGCTGCTGTCTCCCACTAAGGAGGGTCTGCTGTAGACAGATGACCTGGTGCTGCTGTCTCCCACTAAGGAGGGTCTGCTGTATGCAGATGACCTGGTGCTGCTGTCTCCCACTAAGGAGGGTCTGCTGTAGACAGATGACCTGGTGCTGCTGTCTCCCACTAAGGAGGGTCTGCTGTACACAGATGACCTGGTGCTGCTGTCTCCCACTAAGGAGGGTCTGCTGTATGCAGATGACCTGGTGCTTCTGTCTCCCACTAAGGGTCTGCTGTAGACAGATGACCTGGTGCTGCTGTCTCCCACTAAAGAGGGTCTGCTGTCTCCCACTAAGGAGGGTCTGCTGTATGCAGAATACCTGGTGCTGCTGTCTCACACTAAGGAGGGTCTGCTGTAGACAGATGACCTGGTGCTGCTGCCTCCCACTAAGTAGGGTCTGCTGTCTCCCACTAAGGAGGGTCTGCTGTAGACAGATGACCTGGTGCTGCTGTCTCCCACTAAGGAGGGTCTGCTGTAGACAGATGACCTGGTGCTGCTGTCTCCCACTGAGGGTCTGCTGTAGACAGATGACCTAGTGCTGCTGTCTCCCACTAAGGAGGGTCTGCTGTAGACAGATGACCTGGTGCTGCTGTCTCCCACTAAGGGTCTGCTGTATGCAGATGACCTGGTGCTGCTGTCTCCCACTAAGGAGGGTCTGCTGTAGACAGATGACCTGGTGCTGCTGTCTCTCACTAAGGAGGGTCTGCTGTAGACAGATGACCTGGTGCTGCTGTCTCCCACTAAGGGTCTGCTGTATGCAGATGACCTGGTGCTGCTGTCTCCCACCAAGGAGGGTCTGCTGTCTCTCACTAAGGGTCTGCTGTATGCAGATGACCTGGTGCTGCTGTCTCCCACTAAGGAGGGTCTGCTGTATGCAGATGACCTGGTGCTGCTGTCTCCCACTAAGGAGGGTCTGCTGTCTCCCACTAAGGAGGGTCTGCTGTAGACAGATGACCTGGTGCTGCTGTCTCTCACTAAGGAGGGTCTGCTGTATGCAGATGACCTGGTGCTGCTGACTCCCACTAAGGAGGGTCTGCTGTAGACAGATGAACTGGTGCTGCTGTCTCCCACTAAGGAGGGTCTGCTGTCTCCCACTAAGGAGGGTCTGCTGTATGCAGATGACCTGGTGCTGCTGTCTCCCACTAAGGAGGGTCTGCTGTAGACAGATGACCTGGTGCTGCTGTCTCCCACTAAGGAGGGTCTGCTGTATGCAGATGACCTGGTGCTGCTGTCTCCCACTAAGGAGGGTCTGCTGTAGACAGATGACCTGGTGCTGCTGTCTCCCACTAAGGAGGGTCTGCTGTACACAGATGACCTGGTGCTGCTGTCTCCCACTAAGGAGGGTCTGCTGTATGCAGATGACCTGGTGCTTCTGTCTCCCACTAAGGGTCTGCTGTAGACAGATGACCTGGTGCTGCTGTCTCCCACTAAAGAGGGTCTGCTGTCTCCCACTAAGGAGGGTCTGCTGTATGCAGAATACCTGGTGCTGCTGTCTCACACTAAGGAGGGTCTGCTGTAGACAGATGACCTGGTGCTGCTGCCTCCCACTAAGTAGGGTCTGCTGTCTCCCACTAAGGAGGGTCTGCTGTAGACAGATGACCTGGTGCTGCTGTCTCCCACTAAGGAGGGTCTGCTGTCTCCCACTAAGGAGGGTCTGCTGTCTCCCACTAAGGAGGGTCTGCTGTAGACAGATGACCTGGCGCTGCTGTCTCCCACTAAGGAGGGTCTGCTGTAGACAGATGACCTGGTGCTGCTGTCTCCCACTAAGGAGGGTCTGCTGTAGACAGATGACCTGGTGCTGCTGTCTCCCACTAAGGAGGGTCTGCTGTAGACAGATGACCTGGTGCTGCTGTCTCCCACTAAAGAGGGTCTGCTGTCTCCCACTAAGGAGGGTCTGCTGTAGACAGATGACCTGGTGCTGCTGTCTCTCACTAAGGAGGGTCTACTGTAGACAGATGACCTGGTGCTGCTGTCTCTCACTAAGGAGGGTCTGCTGTAGACAGATGACCTGGTGCTGCTGTCTCTCACTAAGGAGGGTCTGCTGTAGACAGATGACCTGGTGCTGCTGTCTCCCACTAAGGAGGGTCTGCTGTAGACAGATGACCTGGTGCTGCTGTCTCCCACTAAGGGTCTGCTGTATGCAGATGACCTGGTGCTGCTGTCTCTCACTAAGGAGGGTCTGCTGTAGACAGATGACCTGGTGCTGCTGTCTCTCACTAAGGAGGGTCTGCTGTAGACAGATGACCTGGTGCTGCTGTCTCTCACTAAGGAGGGTCTACTGTAGACAGATGACCTGGTGCTGCTTTCTCCCACTAAGGGTCTGCTGTAGACAGATGACCTGGTGCTGCTGTCTCTCACTAAGGAGGGTCTGCTGTAGACAGATGACCTGGTGCTGCTGTCTCTCACTAAGGAGGGTCTGCTGTAGACAGATGACCTGGTGCTGCTGTCTCCCACTAAGGGTCTGCTGTATGCAGATCACCTGGTGCTGCTGTCTCTCACTAAGGAGGGTCTGCTGTAGACAGATGACCTGGTGCTGCTGTCTCCCACTAAGGGTCTGCTGTATGCAGATGACCTGGTGCTGCTGTCTCCCACTAAGGAGGGTCTGCTGTAGACAGATGACCTGGTGCTGCTGTCTCTATCTAAGGAGGGTCTGCTGTACGCAGATGACCTGGTGCTGCTGTCTCTCACTAAGGAGGGTCTTCTGTATGCAGATGACCTGGTGCTGCTGTCTCCCACTATGGAGGGTCTGCTGTAGACAGATGACCTGGTGCTGCTGTCTCCCACTATGGAGGGTCTGCTGTAGACAGATGACCTGGTGCTGCTGTCTCCCACTAAGGAGGGTCTGCTGTAGACAGATGACCTGGTGCTGCTGTCTCCCACTAAGGAGGGTCTGCTGTCTCCCACTAAGGAGGGTCTGCTGTAGACAGATGACCTGGTGCTGCTGTCTCCCAATAAGGAGGGTCTGCTGTAGACAGATGACCTGGTGCTGCTGTCTCCCACAAAGGAGGGTCTGCTGTAGACAGATGACCTGGTGCTGCTGTCTCCCACTAAGGAGGGTCTGCTGTAGACAGATGACCTGGTGCTGCTGTCTCCCACTAAGGAGGGTCTGCTGTATGCAGATGACCTGGTGCTGCTGTCTCCCACTAAGGAGGGTCTGCTGTCTCCCACTAAGAAGGGTCTGCTGTAGACAGATGACCTGGTGCTGCTGTCTCCCACTAAGGAGGGTCTGCTGTATGTAGATGACCTGGTGCTGCTGTCTCTCACTAAGGAGGGTCTGTTGTAGACAGATGACCTGGTGCTGCCTTCTCCCACTAAGGAGGGTCTGCTGTATGCAGATGACCTGGTGCTGCTGTCTCCCACTAAGGAGGGTCTGCTGTATGCAGATGACCTGGTGCTGCTGTCTCCCACTAAGGAGGGTCTGCTGTATGCAGATGACCTGGTGCTGCTGTCTCCCACTAAGGAGGGTCTGCTGTCTCTCACTAAGGGTCTGCTGTATGCAGATGACCTGGTGCTGCTGTCTCCCACTAAGGAGGGTCTGCTCTATGCAGATGACCTGGTGCTGCTGTCTCCCACTAAGGAGGGTCTGCTGTCTCTCACTAAGGGTCTGCTGTATGCAGATGACCTGGTGCTGCTGTCTCCCGCTAAGGAGGGTCTGCTGTAGACAGATGACCTGGTGCTGCTGTCTCCCACTAAGGAGGGTCTGCTGTATGCAGATGACCTGGTGCTGCTGTCTCCCACTAAGGGTCTGCTGTAGACAGATGACCTGGTGCTGCTGTCTCCCACTAAGGAGGGTCTGCTGTCTCCCACTAAGGAGGGTCTGCTGTCTCCCACTAAGGAGGGTCTGCTGTAGACAGATGACCTGGTGCTGCTATCTCCCACTAAGGAGGGTCTGCTGTATGCAGATGACCTGGTGCTGCGGTCTCCCACTAAGGAGGGTCTGCTGTCTCCCACTAAGGAGGGTCTGCTGTATGCAGATGACCTGGTGCTGCGGTCTCCCACTAAGGAGGGTCTGCTGTATGCAGATGACCTGGTGCTGCTGTCTCCCACTAAGGAGGGTCTGCTGTATGCAGATGACGTGGTGCTGCGGTCTCCCACTAAGGAGGGTCTGCTGTATGCAGATGACCTGGTGCTGCTGTCTCCCACTAAGGGTCTAATGTAGACAGATGACCTGGTGCTGCTGACTCCCACTAAGGAGGGTCTGCTGTATGCAGATGACGTGGTGCTGCGGTCTCCCACTAAGGAGGGTCTGCTGTAGACAGATGACCTGGTGCTGCCTTCTCCCACTAAGGAGGGTCTGCTGTAGACAGATGACCTTTTGCTGCTGTCTCCCACTAAGGAGGGTCTGCTGTAGACAGATGACCTGGTGCTGCTGTCTCCCACTAAGGAGGGTCTGCTGTATGCAGATGACCTGGTGCTGCTGTCTCCCACTAAGGAGGGTCTGCTGTAGACAGATGACCTGGTGCTGCTGTCTCCCACTAAGGAGGGTCTGCTGTAGAAAGATGACCTGGTGCTGCTGTCTCCCACTAAGGAGGGTCTGCTGTATGCAGATGACCTGGTGCTGCTGTCTCCCACTAAGGAGGGTCTGCTGTAGACAGATGACCTGGTGCTGCTGTCTCCCACTAAGGAGGGTCTGCTGTAGACAGATGACCTGGTGCTGCTGTCTCCCACTAAGGAGGGTCTACTGTAGACAGATGACCTGGTGCTGCTGTCTCCCACTAAGGGTCTGCTGTATGCAGATGACCTGGTGCTGCTGTCTCCCACTAAGGAGGGTCTGCTGTAGACAGATGACCTGGTGCTGCTGTCTCCCACTAAGGAGGGTCTGCTGTAGACAGATGACCTGGTGCTGCTGTCTCCCACTAAGGAGGGTCTGCTGTAGACAGATGACCTGGTGCTGCTGTCTCTCACTAAGGAGGGTCTGCTGTAGACAGATGACCTGGTGCTGCTGTCTCCCACTAAGGAGGGTCTGCTGTAGACAGATGACCTGGTGCTGCTGTCTCCCACTAAGGAGGGTCTGCTGTACGCAGATGACCTGATGCTGCTGTCTCCCACTAAGGGTCTGCTGTATGCAGATGACCTGGTGCTGCTGTCTCCCACTAAGGAGGGTCTGCTGTAGACAGATGACCTGGTGCTGCTGTCTCCCACTAAGGAGGGTCTGCTGTACGCAGATGACCTGATGCTGCTGTCTCCCACTAAGGGTCTGCTGTATGCAGATGACTTGGTGCTGCTGTCTCCCACTAAGGAGGGTCTGCTGTAGACAGATGACCTGGTGCTGCTGTCTCTAACTAAGGAGGGTCTGCTGTACGCAGATGACCTGGTGCTGCTGTCTCTCACTAAGGAGGGTCTGCTGTATGCAGATGACCTGGTGCTGCTGTCTCCCACTTAGGAGGGTCTGCTGTATGCAGATGACCTGGTGCTGCTGTCTCCCACTAAGGAGGGTCTGCTGTAGACAGATGACCTGGTGCTGCTGTCTCCCACTAAGGAGGGTCTGCTGTAGACAGATGACCTGGTGCTGCTGTCTCCCACTAAGGAGGGTCTGCTGTATGCAGATGACCTGGTGCTGCTGTCTCCCACTAAGGAGGGTCTGCTGTAGACAGATGACCTGGTGCTGCTGTCTCCCACTAAGGAGGGTCTGCTGTAGAAAGATGACCTGGTGCTGCTGTCTCCCACTAAGGAGGGTCTGCTGTATGCAGATGACCTGGTGCTGCTGTCTCCCACTAAGGAGGGTCTGCTGTAGACAGATGACCTGGTGCTGCTGTCTCCCACTAAGGAGGGTCTGCTGTAGACAGATGACCTGGTGCTGCTGTCTCCCACTAAGGAGGGTCTACTGTAGACAGATGACCTGGTGCTGCTGTCTCCCACTAAGGGTCTGCTGTATGCAGATGACCTGGTGCTGCTGTCTCCCACTAAGGAGGGTCTGCTGTAGACAGATGACCTGGTGCTGCTGTCTCCCACTAAGGAGGGTCTGCTGTAGACAGATGACCTGGTGCTGCTGTCTCCCACTAAGGAGGGTCTGCTGTAGACAGATGACCTGGTGCTGCTGTCTCTCACTAAGGAGGGTCTACTGTAGACAGATGACCTGGTGCTGCTGTCTCCCACTAAGGGTCTGCTGTATGCAGATGACCTGGTGCTGCTGTCTCCCACTAAGGAGGGTCTGCTGTAGACAGATGACCTGGTGCTGCTGTCTCCCACTAAGGAGGGTCTGCTGTACGCAGATGACCTGATGCTGCTGTCTCCCACTAAGGGTCTGCTGTATGCAGATGACTTGGTGCTGCTGTCTCCCACTAAGGAGGGTCTGCTGTAGACAGATGACCTGGTGCTGCTGTCTCTAACTAAGGAGGGTCTGCTGTACGCAGATGACCTGGTGCTGCTGTCTCTCACTAAGGAGGGTCTGCTGTATGCAGATGACCTGGTGCTGCTGTCTCCCACTTAGGAGGGTCTGCTGTATGCAGATGACCTGGTGCTGCTGTCTCCCACTAAGGAGGGTCTGCTGTAGACAGATGACCTGGTGCTGCTGTCTCGCACTATGGAGGGTCTGCTGTAGACAGATGACCTGGTGCTGCTGTCTCCCACTAAGGAGGGTCTGCTGTATGCAGATGACCTGGTGCTGCTGTCTTCCACTAAGGAGGGTCTACTGTAGACAGATGACCTGGTGCTGCTGTCTCCCACTAAGGGTCTGCTGTATGCAGATGACCTGTTGCTGCTGTCTCCCACTAAGGAGGGTCTGCTGTAGACAGATGACCTGGTGCTGCTGTCTCCCACTAAGGAGGGTCTGCTGTAGACAGATGACCTGGTGCTGCTGTCTCCCACTAAGGAGGGTCTGCTGTAGACAGATGACCTGGTGCTGCTGTCTCTCACTAAGGAGGGTCTACTGTAGACAGATGACCTGGTGCTGCTGTCTCCCACTAAGGGTCTGCTGTATGCAGATGACCTGGTGCTGCTGTCTCCCACTAAGGAGGGTCTGCTGTAGACAGATGACCTGGTGCTGCTGTCTCCCACTAAGGAGGGTCTGCTGTACGCAGATGACCTGATGCTGCTGTCTCCCACTAAGGGTCTGCTGTATGCAGATGACCTGGTGCTGCTGTCTCCCACTAAGGAGGGTCTGCTGTAGACAGATGACCTGGTGCTGCCTTCTCTAACTAAGGAGGGTCTGCTGTACGCAGATGACCTGGTGCTGCTGTCTCTCACTAAGGAGGGTCTGCTGTATGCAGATGACCTGGTGCTGCTGTCTCCCACTTAGGAGGGTCTGCTGTATGCAGATGACCTGGTGCTGCTGTCTCCCACTAAGGAGGGTCTGCTGTAGACAGATGACCTGGTGCTGCTGTCTCGCACTATGGAGGGTCTGCTGTAGACAGATGACCTGGTGCTGCTGTCTCCCACTAAGGAGGGTCTGCTGTATGCAGATGACCTGGTGCTGCTGTCTCCCACTAAGGAGGGTCTGCTGTATGCAGATGACCTGGTGCTGCTGTCTAGGGTCTGCTGTAGACAGATGACCCTGTGCTGCTGTCTCCCACTAAGGAGGGTCTGCTGTAGACAGATGACCTGGTGCTGCTGTCTCCCACTAAAGAGGGTCTGCTGTCTCCCACTAAGGAGGGTCTGCTATAGACAGATGACCTGGTGCTGCTATCTCCCACTAAGGAGGGTCTGCTGTAGACAGATGACCTGGTGCTGCCGTCTCCCACTAAGGAGGGTCTACTGTAGACAGATGACCTGGTGCTGCTTTCTCCCACTAAGGGTCTGCTGTATGCAGATGACCTGGTGCTGCTGTCTCCCACTAAGGAGGGTCTGCTGTAGACAGATGACCTGGTGCTGCTGTCTCCCACTAAGGAGGGTCTGCTGTAGACAGATGACCTGGTGCTGCTGTCTCCCACTGAGGAGGGTCTGCTGTATGCAGATGACCTGGTGCTGCTGTCTCCCACTAAGGGTCTGCTGTATGCAGATGACCTGGTGCTGCTGTCTCCCACTAAGGAGGGTCTGCTGTAGACAGATGACCTGGTGCTGCTGTCTCCCACTAAGGAGGGTCTGCTGTACGCAGATGACCTGATGCTGCTGTCTCCCACTAAGGGTCTGCTGTATGCAGATGACTTGGTGCTGCTGTCTCCCACTAAGGAGGGTCTGCTGTAGACAGATGACCTGGTGCTGCTGTCTCTAACTAAGGAGGGTCTGCTGTACGCAGATGACCTGGTGCTGCTGTCTCTCACTAAGGAGGGTCTGCTGTATGCAGATGACCTGGTGCTGCTGTCTCCCACTTAGGAGGGTCTGCTGTATGCAGATGACCTGGTGCTGCTGTCTCCCACTAAGGAGGGTCTGCTGTAGACAGATGACCTGGTGCTGCTGTCTCGCACTATGGAGGGTCTGCTGTAGACAGATGACCTGGTGCTGCTGTCTCCCACTAAGGAGGGTCTGCTGTATGCAGATGACCTGGTGCTGCTGTCTTCCACTAAGGAGGGTCTACTGTAGACAGATGACCTGGTGCTGCTGTCTCCCACTAAGGGTCTGCTGTATGCAGATGACCTGGTGCTGCTGTCTCCCACTAAGGAGGGTCTGCTGTAGACAGATGACCTGGTGCTGCTGTCTCCCACTAAGGAGGGTCTGCTGTAGACAGATGACCTGGTGCTGCTGTCTCCCACTAAGGAGGGTCTGCTGTAGACAGATGACCTGGTGCTGCTGTCTCTCACTAAGGAGGGTCTACTGTAGACAGATGACCTGGTGCTGCTGTCTCCCACTAAGGGTCTGCTGTATGCAGATGACCTGGTGCTGCTGTCTCCCACTAAGGAGGGTCTGCTGTAGACAGATGACCTGGTGCTGCTGTCTCCCACTAAGGAGGGTCTGCTGTACGCAGATGACCTGATGCTGCTGTCTCCCACTAAGGGTCTGCTGTATGCAGATGACCTGGTGCTGCTGTCTCCCACTAAGGAGGGTCTGCTGTAGACAGATGACCTGGTGCTGCCTTCTCTAACTAAGGAGGGTCTGCTGTACGCAGATGACCTGGTGCTGCTGTCTCTCACTAAGGAGGGTCTGCTGTATGCAGATGACCTGGTGCTGCTGTCTCCCACTTAGGAGGGTCTGCTGTATGCAGATGACCTGGTGCTGCTGTCTCCCACTAAGGAGGGTCTGCTGTAGACAGATGACCTGGTGCTGCTGTCTCGCACTATGGAGGGTCTGCTGTAGACAGATGACCTGGTGCTGCTGTCTCCCACTAAGGAGGGTCTGCTGTATGCAGATGACCTGGTGCTGCTGTCTCCCACTAAGGAGGGTCTGCTGTATGCAGATGACCTGGTGCTGCTGTCTAGGGTCTGCTGTAGACAGATGACCCTGTGCTGCTGTCTCCCACTAAGGAGGGTCTGCTGTAGACAGATGACCTGGTGCTGCTGTCTCCCACTAAAGAGGGTCTGCTGTCTCCCACTAAGGAGGGTCTGCTATAGACAGATGACCTGGTGCTGCTATCTCCCACTAAGGAGGGTCTGCTGTAGACAGATGACCTGGTGCTGCCGTCTCCCACTAAGGAGGGTCTACTGTAGACAGATGACCTGGTGCTGCTTTCTCCCACTAAGGGTCTGCTGTATGCAGATGACCTGGTGCTGCTGTCTCCCACTAAGGAGGGTCTGCTGTAGACAGATGACCTGGTGCTGCTGTCTCCCACTAAGGAGGGTCTGCTGTAGACAGATGACCTGGTGCTGCTGTCTCCCACTGAGGAGGGTCTGCTGTATGCAGATGACCTGGTGCTGCTGTCTCCCACTAAGGAGGGTCTGCTGTAGACAGATGACCTGGTGCTGCTGTCTCCCACTAAGGAGGGTCTGCTGTAGACAGATGACCTGGTGCTGCTGTCTCCCACTGAGGAGGGTCTGCTGTATGCAGATGACCTGGTGCTGCTGTCTCTCACTAAGGAGGGTCTGCTGTAGACAGATGACCTGGTGCTGCTGTCTCTCACTAAGGAGGGTCTGCTGTAGACAGATGACCTGGTGCTGCTGTCTCTCACTAAGGAGGGTCTACTGTAGACAGATGACCTGGTGCTGCTTTCTCCCACTAAGGGTCTGCTGTAGACAGATGACCTGGTGCTGCTGTCTCTCACTAAGGAGGGTCTGCTGTAGACAGATGACCTGGTGCTGCTGTCTCTCACTAAGGAGGGTCTACTGTAGACAGATGACCTGGTTCTGCTGTCTCCCACTAAGGGTCTGCTGTATGCAGATGACCTGGTGCTGCTGTCTCTCACTAAGGAGGGTCTGCTGTAGACAGATGACCTGGTGCTGCTGTCTCCCACTAAGGGTCTGCTGTATGCAGATGACCTGGTGCTGCTGTCTCCCACTAAGGAGGGTCTGCTGTAGACAGATGACCTGGTGCTGCTGTCTCTATCTAAGGAGGGTCTGCTGTATGCAGATGACCTGGTGCTGCTGTCTCTCACTAAGGAGGGTCTGCTGTATGCAGATGACCTGGTGCTGCTGTCTCCCACTATGGAGGGTCTGCTGTAGACAGATGACCTGGTGCTGCTGTCTCCCACTATGGAGGGTCTGCTGTAGACAGATGACCTGGTGCTGCTGTCTCCCACTAAGGAGGGTCTGCTGTATGCAGATGACCTGGTGCTGCTGTCTCCCACTAAGGAGGGTCTGCTGTAGACAGATGACCTGGTGCTGCTGTCTCCCACTAAGGAGGGTCTGCTGTCTCCCACTAAGGAGGGTCTGCTGTAGACAGATGACCTGGTGCTGCTGTCTCCCAATAAGGAGGGTCTGCTGTAAACAGATGACCTGGTGCTGCTGTCTCCCACAAAGGAGGGTCTGCTGTAGACAGATGACCTGGTGCTGCTGTCTCTCACTAAGGAGGGTCTGCTGTAGACAGATGACCTGGTGCTGCTGTCTCCCACTAAGGAGGGTCTGCTGTATGCAGATGACCTGGTGCTGCTGTCTCCCACTAAGGAGGGTCTGCTGTCTCCCACTAAGAAGGGTCTGCTGTAGACAGATGACCTGGTGCTGCTGTCTCCCACTAAGGAGGGTCTGCTGTATGTAGATGACCTGGTGCTGCTGTCTCTCACTAAGGAGGGTCTGCTGTAGACAGATGACCTGGTGCTGCCTTCTCCCACTAAGGAGGGTCTGCTGTATGCAGATGACCTGGTGCTGCTGTCTCCCACTAAGGAGGGTCTGCTGTATGCAGATGACCTGGTGCTGCTGTCTCCCACTAAGGAGGGTCTGCTGTATGCAGATGACCTGGTGCTGCTGTCTCCCACTAAGGAGGGTCTGCTGTCTCTCACTAAGGGTCTGCTGTATGCAGATGACCTGATGCTGCTGTCTCCCACTAAGGAGGGTCTGCTCTATGCAGATGACCTGGTGCTGCTGTCTCCCACTAAGGAGGGTCTGCTGTCTCTCACTAAGGGTCTGCTGTATGCAGATGACCTGGTGCTGCTGTCTCCCGCTAAGGAGGGTCTGCTGTAGACAGATGACCTGGTGCTGCTGTCTCCCACTAAGGAGGGTCTGCTGTATGCAGATGACCTGGTGCTGCTGTCTCCCACTAAGGGTCTGCTGTAGACAGATGACCTGGTGCTGCTGTCTCCCACTAAGGACGGTCTGCTGTCTCCCACTAAGGAGGGTCTGCTGTCTCCCACTAAGGAGGGTCTGCTGTAGACAGATGACCTGGTGCTGCTATCTCCCACTAAGGAGGGTCTGCTGTAGACAGATGACCTGGTGCTGCGGTCTCCCACTAAGGAGGGTCTGCTGTCTCCCACTAAGGAGGGTCTGCTGTATGCAGATGACCTGGTGCTGCTGTCTCCCACTAAGGAGGGTCTGCTGTCTCTCACTAAGGAGGGTCTGCTGTCTCTCACTAAGGAGGGTCTGCTGTATGCAGATGACCTGGCGCTGCTGTCTCCCACTAAGAAGGGTCTGCTGTAGACAGATGACCTGGTGCTGCTGTCTCCCACTAAGGAGGGTCTGCTGTAGACAGATGACCTGGTGCTGCTGACTCCCACTAAGGAGGGTCTGCTGTATGCAGATGACCTGGTGCTGCTGTCTCCCACTAAGGAGGGTCTGCTGTATGCAGATGACCTGGTGCTGCTGTCTCCCACTAAGGAGGGTCTGCTGTCTCTCACTAAGGGTCTGCTGTATGCAGATGACCTGGTGCTGCTGTCTCCCACTAAGGAGGGTCTGCTCTATGCAGATGACCTGGTGCTGCTGTCTCCCACTAAGGAGGGTCTGCTGTCTCTCACTAAGGGTCTGCTGTATGCAGATGACCTGGTGCTGCTGTCTCCCGCTAAGGTGGGTCTGCTGTAGACAGATGACCTGGTGCTGCTGTCTCCCACTAAGGAGGGTCTGCTGTATGCAGATGACCTGGTGCTGCTGTCTCCCACTAAGGGTCTGCTGTAGACAGATGACCTGGTGCTGCTGTCTCCCACTAAGGAGGGTCTGCTGTCTCCCACTAAGGAGGGTCTGCTGTCTCCCACTAAGGAGGGTCTGCTGTAGACAGATGACCTGGTGCTGCTATCTCCCACTAAGGAGGGTCTGCTGTATGCAGATGAACTGGTGCTGCGGTCTCCCACTAAGGAGGGTCTGCTGTCTCCCACTAAGGAGGGTCTGCTGTATGCAGATGACCTGGTGCTGCTGTCTCCCACTAAGGAGGGTCTGCTGTATGCAGATGACGTGGTGCTGCGGTCTCCCACTAAGGAGGGTCTGCTGTCTCCCACTAAGGAGGGTCTGCTGTAGACAGATGACCTGGTGCTGCTGTCTCCCACTAAGGGTCTAATGTAGACAGATGGCCTGGTGCTGCTGACTCCCACTAAGGAGGGTCTGCTGTAGACAGATGACCTGGTGCTGCTGTCTCCCAATAAGGAGGGTCTGCTGTAAACAGATGACCTGGTGCTGCTGTCTCCCACAAAGGAGGGTCTGCTGTAGACAGATGACCTGGTGCTGCTGTCTCTCACTAAGGAGGGTCTGCTGTAGACAGATGACCTGGTGCTGCTGTCTCCCACTAAGGAGGGTCTGCTGTATGCAGATGACCTGGTGCTGCTGTCTCCCACTAAGGAGGGTCTGCTGTCTCCCACTAAGAAGGGTCTGCTGTAGACAGATGACCTGGTGCTGCTGTCTCCCACTAAGGAGGGTCTGCTGTATGTAGATGACCTGGTGCTGCTGTCTCTCACTAAGGAGGGTCTGCTGTAGACAGATGACCTGGTGCTGCCTTCTCCCACTAAGGAGGGTCTGCTGTATGCAGATGACCTGGTGCTGCTGTCTCCCACTAAGGAGGGTCTGCTGTATGCAGATGACCTGGTGCTGCTGTCTCCCACTAAGGAGGGTCTGCTGTCTCTCACTAAGGGTCTGCTGTATGCAGATGACCTGGTGCTGCTGTCTCCCACTAAGGAGGGTCTGCTCTATGCAGATGACCTGGTGCTGCTGTCTCCCACTAAGGAGGGTCTGCTGTCTCTCACTAAGGGTCTGCTGTATGCAGATGACCTGGTGCTGCTGTCTCCCGCTAAGGAGGGTCTGCTGTAGACAGATGACCTGGTGCTGCTGTCTCCCACTAAGGAGGGTCTGCTGTATGCAGATGACCTGGTGCTGCTGTCTCCCACTAAGGGTCTGCTGTAGACAGATGACCTGGTGCTGATGTCTCCCACTAAGGAGGGTCTGCTGTCTCCCACTAAGGAGGGTCTGCTGTCTCCCACTAAGGAGGGTCTGCTGTATGCAGATGACCTGGTGCTGCGGTCTCCCACTAAGGAGGGTCTGCTGTCTCCCACTAAGGAGGGTCTGCTGTATGCAGATGACCTGGTGCTGCTGTCTCCCACTAAGGAGGGTCTGCTGTAGACAGATGACCTGGTGCTGCTGTCTCCCACTAAGGAGGGTCTGCTGTATGCAGATGACCTGGTGCTGCTGTCTCCCACTAAGGGTCTAATGTAGACAGATGACCTGGTGCTGCTGTCTCCCACTAAGGGTCTAATGTAGACAGATGACCTGGTGCTGCTGTCTCCCACTAAGGATGGTCTGCTGTAGACAGATGACCTGGTGCTGCTGTCTCCCACTAAAGAGGGTCTGCTGTCTCCTACTAAGGAGGGTCTGCTGTACGCAGATGACCTGGTGCTGCTGTCTCCCACTAAAGAGGGTCTGCTGTCTCCTACTAAGGAGGGTCTGCTGTATGCAGATGACCTGGTGCTGCTGTCTCCCACTAAGGAGGGTCCGCTGTAGACAGATGACCTGGTGCTGCTGTCTCCCACTAAAGAGGGTCGGCTGTCTCCTACTAAGGAGGGTCTGCTGTCTCCCACTAAGGAGGGTCTGCTGTAGACAGATGACCTGGTGCTGCTGTCTCCCACTAAAGAGGGTCTGCTGTCTCCTACTAAGGAGGGTCTGCTGTATGCAGATGACCTGGTGCTGCTGTCTCCCACTAAGGAGGGTCCGCTGTAGACAGATGACCTGGTGCTGCTGTCTCCCACTAAGGAGGGTCTGCTGTATGCAGATGACCTGGTGCTGCTGTCTCCCACTAAGGAGGGTCTGCTGTAGACAGATGACCTGGTGCTGCTGTCTCCTACTAAGGAGGGTCTGCTGTCTCCCACTAAGGAGGGTCTGCTGTATGCAGATGACCTGGTGCTGCTGTCTCCCACTAAGGAGGGTCTGCTGTAGACAGATGACCTGGTGCTGCTGTCTCCCACTAAAGAGGGTCGGCTGTCTCCTACTAAGGAGGGTCTGCTGTCTCCCACTAAGGAGGGTCTGCTGTACGCAGATGACCTGGTGCTGCTGTCTCCCACTAAGGGTCTGCTGTATGCAGATGACCTGGTGCTGCTGTCTCCCACTAAGGAGGGTCTGCTGTAGACAGATGACCTGGTGCTGCTGTCTCCCACTAAGGAGGGTCTGCTGTATGCAGATGACCTGGTGCTGCTGTCTCCCACTAAGGAGGGTCTGCTCTATGCAGATGACCTGGTGCTGCTGTCTCCCACTAAGGAGGGTCTGCTGTCTCTCACTAAGGGTCTGCTGTATGCAGATGACCTGGTGCTGCTGTCTCCCGCTAAGGAGGGTCTGCTGTAGACAGATGACCTGGTGCTGCTGTCTCCCACTAAGGGTCTAATGTAGACAGATGACCTGGTGCTGCTGACTCCCACTAAGGAGGGTCTGCTGTCTCCCACTAAGGAGGGTCTGCTGTCTCCCACTAAGGAGGGTCTGCTGTATGCAGATGACGTGGTGCTGCGGTCTCCCACTAAAGAGGGTCTGCTGTCTCCTACTAAGGAGGGTCTGCTGTAGACAGATGACCTGGTGCTGCTGTCTCCCACTAAGGAGGGTCTGCTGTACGCAGATGACCTGGTGCTGCTGTCTCCCACTAAGGGTCTGCTGTATGCAGATGACCTGGTGCTGCTGTCTCCCACTAAGGAGGGTCCGCTGTAGACAGATGACCTGGTGCTGCTGTCTCCCACTAAGGAGGGTCTGCTGTATGCAGATGACCTGGTGCTGCTGTCTCCCACTAAGGAGGGTCTGCTGTAGACAGATGACCTGGTGCTGCTGTCTCCTACTAAGGAGGGTCTGCTGTCTCCCACTAAGGAGGGTCTGCTGTATGCAGATGACCTGGTGCTGCTGTCTCCCACTAAGGAGGGTCTGCTGTAGACAGATGACCTGGTGCTGCTGTCTCCCACTAAAGAGGGTCGGCTGTCTCCTACTAAGGAGGGTCTGCTGTCTCCCACTAAGGAGGGTCTGCTGTACGCAGATGACCTGGTGCTGCTGTCTCCCACTAAGGGTCTGCTGTATGCAGATGACCTGGTGCTGCTGTCTCCCACTAAGGAGGGTCTGCTGTAGACAGATGACCTGGTGCTGCTGTCTCCCACTAAGGAGGGTCTGCTGTATGCAGATGACCTGGTGCTGCTGTCTCCCACTAAGGAGGGTCTGCTCTATGCAGATGACCTGGTGCTGCTGTCTCCCACTAAGGAGGGTCTGCTGTCTCTCACTAAGGGTCTGCTGTATGCAGATGACCTGGTGCTGCTGTCTCCCGCTAAGGAGGGTCTGCTGTAGACAGATGACCTGGTGCTGCTGTCTCCCACTAAGGAGGGTCTGCTGTATGCAGATGACCTGGTGCTGCTGTCTCCCACTAAGGGTCTGCTGTAGACAGATGACCTGGTGCTGCTGTCTCCCACTAAGGAGGGTCTGCTGTATGCAGATGACCTGGTGCTGCTATCTCCCACTAAGGAGGGTCTGCTGTCTCCCACTAAGGAGGGTCTGCTGTATGCAGATGACCTGGTGCTGCGGTCTCCCACTAAGGAGGGTCTGCTGTATGCAGATGACCTGGTGCTGCTGTCTCCCACTAAGGAGGGTCTGCTGTATGCAGATGACCTGGTGCTGCTGTCTCCCACTAAGGAGGGTCTGCTGTATGCAGATGACGTGGTGCTGCGGTCTCCCACTAAGGAGGGTCTGCTGTATGCAGATGACCTGGTGCTGCTGTCTCCCACTAAGGAGGGTCTGCTGTATGCAGATGACCTGGTGCTGCTGTCTCCCACTAAGGGTCTAATGTAGACAGATGACCTGGTGCTGCTGTCTCCCACTAAGGATGGTCTGCTGTAGACAGATGACCTGGTGCTGCTGTCTCCCACTAAAGAGGGTCTGCTGTCTCCTACTAAGGAGGGTCTGCTGTACGCAGATGACCTGGTGCTGCTGTCTCCCACTAAGGGTCTGCTGTATGCAGATGACCTGGTGCTGCTGTCTCCCACTAAGGAGGGTCCGCTGTAGACAGATGACCTGGTGCTGCTGTCTCCCACTAAGGAGGGTCTGCTGTATGCAGATGACCTGGTGCTGCTGTCTCCCACTAAGGAGGGTCTGCTGTAGACAGATGACCTGGTGCTGCTGTCTCCTACTAAGGAGGGTCTGCTGTCTCCCACTAAGGAGGGTCTGCTGTATGCAGATGACCTGGTGCTGCTGTCTCCCACTAAGGAGGGTCTGCTGTAGACAGATGACCTGGTGCTGCTGTCTCCCACTAAAGAGGGTCGGCTGTCTCCTACTAAGGAGGGTCTGCTGTCTCCCACTAAGGAGGGTCTGCTGTACGCAGATGACCTGGTGCTGCTGTCTCCCACTAAGGGTCTGCTGTATGCAGATGACCTGGTGCTGCTGTCTCCCACTAAGGAGGGTCTGCTGTAGACAGATGACCTGGTGCTGCTGTCTCCCACTAAGGAGGGTCTGCTGTATGCAGATGACCTGGTGCTGCTGTCTCCCACTAAGGAGGGTCTGCTGTAGACAGATGACCTGGTGCTGCTGTCTCCCACTAAGGAGGGTCTGCTGTAGACAGATGACCTGGTGCTGCTGTCTCCCACTAAGGAGGGTCTGCTGTATGCAGATGACCTGGTGCTGCTGTCTCCCACTAAGGAGGGTCTGCTGTATGCAGATGACCTGGTGCTGCTGTCTCCCACTAAGGAGGGTCTGCTGTAGACAGATGACCTGGTGCTGCTGTCTCCCACTAAAGAGGGTCTGCTGTCTCCTACTAAGGAGGGTCTGCTGTATGCAGATGACCTGGTGCTGCTGTCTCACACTAAGGAGGGTCTGCTGTCTCCCACTAAGGAGGGTCTGCTGTCTCCCACTAAGGAGGGTCTGCTGTCTCCCACTAAGGAGGGTCTGCTGTAGACAGATGACCTGGCGCTGCTGTCTCCCACTAAGGAGGGTCTGCTGTAGACAGATGACCTGGTGCTGCTGTCTCCCACTATGGAGGGTCTGCTGTATGCAGATGACCTGGTGCTGCTGTCTCTCACTAAGGAGGGTCTGCTGTAGACAGATGACCTGGTGCTGCTGTCTCCCACTAAGGAGGGTCTGCTGTAGACAGATGACCTGGTGCTGCTGTCTCCCACTAAGGAGGGTCTGCTGTAGACAGATGACCTGGTGCTGCTGTCTCCCACTAAGGAGGGTCTGCTGTATGCTGATGACCTGGTGCTGCTGTCTCTCACTAAGGAGGGTCTGCTGTAGACAGATGACCTGGTGCTGCTGTCTCCCACCAAGGAGGGTCTGCTGTCTCTCACTAAGGGTTTGCTGTATGCAGATGACCTGGTGCTGCTGTCTCCCACTAAGGAGGGTCTGCTGTATGCAGATGACCTGGTGCTGCTGTCTCCCACTAAGGAGGGTCTGCTGTAGACAGATGACCTGGTGCTGCTGTCTCCCACCAAGGAGGGTCTGCTGTCTCTCACTAAGGGTTTGCTGTATGCAGATGACCTGGTGCTGCTGTCTCCCACTAAGGAGGGTCTGCTGTATGCAGATGACCTGGTGCTGCTGTCTCCCACTAAGGGTCTGCTGTACGCAGATGACCTGGTGCTGCTGTCTCCCACTAAGGGTCTGCTGTAGACAGATGACCTGGTGCTGCTGTCTCCCACTAAGGAGGGTCTGCTGTAGACAGATGACCTGGTGCTGCTGTCTCCCACTAAGGGTCTGCTGTATGCAGATGACCTGGTGCTGCTGTCTCCCACTAAGGAGGGTCTGCTGTAGACAGATGACCTGGTGCTGCTGTCTCCCACTAAGGAGGGTCTGCTGTAGACAGATGACCTGGTGCTGCTGTCTCTCACTAAGGAGGGTCTGCTGTAGACAGATGACCTGGTGCTGCTGTCTCCCACTAAGGGTCTGCTGTATGCAGATGACCTGGTGCTGCTGTCTCCCACTAAGGAGGGTCTGCTGTAGACAGATGACCTGGTGCTGCTGTCTCTCACTAAGGAGTGTCTGCTGTAGACAGATGACCTGGTGCTGCTGTCTCCCACCAAGGAGGGTCTGCTGTATGCAGATGACCTGGTGCTGCTGTCTCCCACTAAGGAGGGTCTGCTGTATGCAGATGACCTGGTGCTGCTGTCTCCCACTAAGGAGGGTCTGCTGTCTCCCACTAAGGAGGGTCTGCTGTAGACAGATGACCTGGTGCTGCTGTCTCTCACTAAGGAGGGTCTGCTGTATGCAGATGACCTGGTGCTGCTGACTCCCACTAAGGAGGGTCTGCTGTAGACAGATGAACTGGTGCTGCTGTCTCCCACTAAGGAGGGTCTGCTGTCTCCCACTAAGGAGGGTCTGCTGTATGCAGATGACCTGGTGCTGCTGTCTCCCACTAAGGAGGGTCTGCTGTAGACAGATGACCTGGTGCTGCTGTCTCCCACTAAGGAGGGTCTGCTGTATGCAGATGACCTGGTGCTGCTGTCTCCCACTAAGGAGGGTCTGCTGTAGACAGATGACCTGGTGCTGCTGTCTCCCACTAAGGAGGGTCTGCTGTACACAGATGACCTGGTGCTGCTGTCTCCCACTAAGGAGGGTCTGCTGTATGCAGATGACCTGGTGCTTCTGTCTCCCACTAAGGGTCTGCTGTAGACAGATGACCTGGTGCTGCTGTCTCCCACTAAAGAGGGTCTGCTGTCTCCCACTAAGGAGGGTCTGCTGTATGCAGAATACCTGGTGCTGCTGTCTCACACTAAGGAGGGTCTGCTGTAGACAGATGACCTGGTGCTGCTGCCTCCCACTAAGTAGGGTCTGCTGTCTCCCACTAAGGAGGGTCTGCTGTAGACAGATGACCTGGTGCTGCTGTCTCCCACTAAGGAGGGTCTGCTGTCTCCCACTAAGGAGGGTCTGCTGTCTCCCACTAAGGAGGGTCTGCTGTAGACAGATGACCTGGCGCTGCTGTCTCCCACTAAGGAGGGTCTGCTGTAGACAGATGACCTGGTGCTGCTGTCTCCCACTAAGGAGGGTCTGCTGTAGACAGATGACCTGGTGCTGCTGTCTCCCACTAAGGAGGGTCTGCTGTAGACAGATGACCTGGTGCTGCTGTCTCCCACTAAAGAGGGTCTGCTGTCTCCCACTAAGGAGGGTCTGCTGTAGATAGATGACCTGGTGCTGCTGTCTCTCACTAAGGAGGGTCTACTGTAGACAGATGACCTGGTGCTGCTGTCTCTCACTAAGGAGGGTCTGCTGTAGACAGATGACCTGGTGCTGCTGTCTCTCACTAAGGAGGGTCTACTGTAGACAGATGACCTGGTGCTGCTTTCTCCCACTAAGGGTCTGCTGTATGCAGATGACCTGGTGCTGCTGTCTCCCACTAAGGAGGGTCTGCTGTAGACAGATGACCTGGTGCTGCTGTCTCCCACTAAGGAGGGTCTGCTGTATGCAGATGACCTGGTGCTTCTGTCTCCCACTAAGGGTCTGCTGTAGACAGATGACCTGGTGCTGCTGTCTCCCACTAAAGAGGGTCTGCTGTCTCCCACTAAGGAGGGTCTGCTGTATGCAGAATACCTGGTGCTGCTGTCTCACACTAAGGAGGGTCTGCTGTAGACAGATGACCTGGTGCTGCTGCCTCCCACTAAGTAGGGTCTGCTGTCTCCCACTAAGGAGGGTCTGCTGTAGACAGATGACCTGGTGCTGCTGTCTCCCACTAAGGAGGGTCTGCTGTCTCCCACTAAGGAGGGTCTGCTGTCTCCCACTAAGGAGGGTCTGCTGTAGACAGATGACCTGGCGCTGCTGTCTCCCACTAAGGAGGGTCTGCTGTAGACAGATGACCTGGTGCTGCTGTCTCCCACTAAGGAGGGTCTGCTGTAGACAGATGACCTGGTGCTGCTGTCTCCCACTAAGGAGGGTCTGCTGTAGACAGATGACCTGGTGCTGCTGTCTCCCACTAAAGAGGGTCTGCTGTCTCCCACTAAGGAGGGTCTGCTGTAGACAGATGACCTGGTGCTGCTGTCTCTCACTAAGGAGGGTCTACTGTAGACAGATGACCTGGTGCTGCTGTCTCTCACTAAGGAGGGTCTGCTGTAGACAGATGACCTGGTGCTGCTGTCTCTCACTAAGGAGGGTCTACTGTAGACAGATGACCTGGTGCTGCTTTCTCCCACTAAGGGTCTGCTGTATGCAGATGACCTGGTGCTGCTGTCTCCCACTAAGGAGGGTCTGCTGTAGACAGATGAACTGGTGCTGCTGTCTCCCACTAAGGAGGGTCTGCTGTAGACAGATGACCTGGTGCTGCTGTCTCCCACTAAGGAGGGTCTGCTGTAGACAGATGACCTGGTGCTGCTGTCTCCCACTAAGGGTCTGCTGTATGCAGATGACCTGGTGCTGCTGTCTCTCACTAAGGAGGGTCTGCTGTAGACAGATGACCTGGTGCTGCTGTCTCTCACTAAGGAGGGTCTGCTGTAGACAGATGACCTGGTGCTGCTGTCTCTCACTAAGGAGGGTCTGCTGTAGACAGATGACCTGGTGCTGCTGTCTCTCACTAAGGAGGGTCTGCTGTAGACAGATGACCTGGTGCTGCTGTCTCCCACTAAGGGTCTGCTGTATGCAGATGACCTAGTGCTGCTGTCTCCCACTAAGGAGGGTCTGCTGTAGACAGATGACCTGGTGCTGCTGTCTCTATCTAAGGAGGGTCTGCTGTACGCAGATGACCTGGTGCTGCTGTCTCTCACTAAGGAGGGTCTGCTGTATGCAGATGACCTGGTGCTGCTGTCTCCCACTATGGAGGGTCTGCTGTAGACAGATGACCTGGTGCTGCTGTCTCCCACTATGGAGGGTCTGCTGTAGACAGATGACCTGGTGCTGCTGTCTCCCACTAAGGAGGGTCTGCTGTATGCAGATGACCTGGTGCTGCTGTCTCCCACTAAGGAGGGTCTGCTGTAGACAGATGACCTGGTGCTGCTGTCTCCCACTAAGGAGGGTCTGCTGTCTCCCACTAAGGAGGGTCTGCTGTAGACAGATGACCTGGTGCTGCTGTCTCCCAATAAGGAGGGTCTGCTGTAGACAGATGACCTGGTGCTGCTGTCTCCCACAAAGGAGGGTCTGCTGTAGACAGATGACCTGGTGCTGCTGTCTCTCACTAAGGAGGGTCTGCTGTAGACAGATGACCTGGTGCTGCTATCTCCCACTAAGGAGGGTCTGCTGTATGCAGATGACCTGGTGCTGCAGTCTCCCACTAAGGAGGGTCTGCTGTCTCCCACTAAGGAGGGTCTGCTGTATGCAGATGACCTGGTGCTGCTGTCTCCCACTAAGGGTCTGCTGTATGTAGATGACCTGGTGCTGCTGTCTCCCACTAAGGAGGGTCTGCTGTAGACAGATGACCTGGTGCTGCTGTCTCCCACTAAGGAGGGTCTGCTGTAGACAGATGACCTGGTGCTGCTGTCTCCCACTAAGGAGGGTCTGCTGTCTCCCACTAAGGAGGGTCTGCTGTAGACAGATGACCTGGTGCTGCTGTCTCCCAATAAGGAGGGTCTGCTGTAGACAGATGACCTGGTGCTGCTGTCTCCCACAAAGGAGGGTCTGCTGTAGACAGATGACCTGGTGCTGCTGTCTCTCACTAAGGAGGGTCTGCTGTAGACAGATGACCTGGTGCTGCTGTCTCCCACTAAGGAGGGTCTGCTGTAGACAGATGACCTGGTGCTGCTGTCTCCCACTAAGGGTCTGCTGTATGTAGATGACCTGGTGCTGCTGTCTCCCACTAAGGAGGGTCTGCTGTAGACAGATGACCTGGTGCTGCTGTCTCCCACTAAGGAGGGTCTGCTGTAGACAGATGACCTGGTGCTGCTGTCTCCCACTAAGGAGGGTCTGCTGTCTCCCACTAAGGAGGGTCTGCTGTAGACAGATGACCTGGTGCTGCTGTCTCCCAATAAGGAGGGTCTGCTGTAGACAGATGACCTGGTGCTGCTGTCTCCCACAAAGGAGGGTCTGCTGTAGACAGATGACCTGGTGCTGCTGTCTCTCACTAAGGAGGGTCTGCTGTAGACAGATGACCTGGTGCTGCTGTCTCCCACTAAGGAGGGTCTGCTGTATGCAGATGACCTGGTGCTGCTGTCTCCCACTAAGGAGGGTCTGCTGTCTCCCACTAAGAAGGGTCTGCTGTAGACAGATGACCTGGTGCTGCTGTCTCCCACTAAGGAGGGTCTGCTGTATGTAGATGACCTGGTGCTGCTGTCTCTCACTAAGGAGGGTCTGCTGTAGACAGATGACCTGGTGCTGCCTTCTCCCACTAAGGAGGGTCTGCTGTATGCAGATGACCTGGTGCTGCTGTCTCCCACTAAGGAGGGTCTGCTGTATGCAGATGACCTGGTGCTGCTGTCTCCCACTAAGGAGGGTCTGCTGTATGCAGATGACCTGGTGCTGCTGTCTCCCACTAAGGAGGGTCTGCTGTCTCTCACTAAGGGTCTGCTGTATGCAGATGACCTGGTGCTGCTGTCTCCCGCTAAGGAGGGTCTGCTGTAGACAGATGACCTGGTGCTGCTGTCTCCCACTAAGGAGGGTCTGCTGTATGCAGATGACCTGGTGCTGCTGTCTCCCACTAAGGGTCTGCTGTAGACAGATGACCTGGTGCTGCTGTCTCCCACTAAGGAGGGTCTGCTGTCTCCCACTAAGGAGGGTCTGCTGTCTCCCACTAAGGAGGGTCTGCTGTAGACAGATGACCTGGTGCTGCTGTCTCTCACTAAGGAGGGTCTACTGTAGACAGATGACCTGGTGCTGCTTTCTCCCACTAAGGGTCTGCTGTATGCAGATGACCTGGTGCTGCTGTCTCCCACTAAGGAGGGTCTGCTGTAGACAGATGAACTGGTGCTGCTGTCTCCCACTAAGGAGGGTCTGCTGTAGACAGATGACCTGGTGCTGCTGTCTCCCACTAAGGAGGGTCTGCTGTAGACAGATGACCTGGTGCTGCTGTCTCCCACTAAGGGTCTGCTGTATGCAGATGACCTGGTGCTGCTGTCTCTCACTAAGGAGGGTCTGCTGTAGACAGATGACCTGGTGCTGCTGTCTCTCACTAAGGAGGGTCTGCTGTAGACAGATGACCTGGTGCTGCTGTCTCTCACTAAGGAGGGTCTGCTGTAGACAGATGACCTGGTGCTGCTGTCTCTCACTAAGGAGGGTCTGCTGTAGACAGATGACCTGGTGCTGCTGTCTCCCACTAAGGGTCTGCTGTATGCAGATGACCTAGTGCTGCTGTCTCCCACTAAGGAGGGTCTGCTGTAGACAGATGACCTGGTGCTGCTGTCTCTATCTAAGGAGGGTCTGCTGTACGCAGATGACCTGGTGCTGCTGTCTCTCACTAAGGAGGGTCTGCTGTATGCAGATGACCTGGTGCTGCTGTCTCCCACTATGGAGGGTCTGCTGTAGACAGATGACCTGGTGCTGCTGTCTCCCACTATGGAGGGTCTGCTGTAGACAGATGACCTGGTGCTGCTGTCTCCCACTAAGGAGGGTCTGCTGTATGCAGATGACCTGGTGCTGCTGTCTCCCACTAAGGAGGGTCTGCTGTAGACAGATGACCTGGTGCTGCTGTCTCCCACTAAGGAGGGTCTGCTGTCTCCCACTAAGGAGGGTCTGCTGTAGACAGATGACCTGGTGCTGCTGTCTCCCAATAAGGAGGGTCTGCTGTAGACAGATGACCTGGTGCTGCTGTCTCCCACAAAGGAGGGTCTGCTGTAGACAGATGACCTGGTGCTGCTGTCTCTCACTAAGGAGGGTCTGCTGTAGACAGATGACCTGGTGCTGCTATCTCCCACTAAGGAGGGTCTGCTGTATGCAGATGACCTGGTGCTGCAGTCTCCCACTAAGGAGGGTCTGCTGTCTCCCACTAAGGAGGGTCTGCTGTATGCAGATGACCTGGTGCTGCTGTCTCCCACTAAGGGTCTGCTGTATGTAGATGACCTGGTGCTGCTGTCTCCCACTAAGGAGGGTCTGCTGTAGACAGATGACCTGGTGCTGCTGTCTCCCACTAAGGAGGGTCTGCTGTAGACAGATGACCTGGTGCTGCTGTCTCCCACTAAGGAGGGTCTGCTGTCTCCCACTAAGGAGGGTCTGCTGTAGACAGATGACCTGGTGCTGCTGTCTCCCAATAAGGAGGGTCTGCTGTAGACAGATGACCTGGTGCTGCTGTCTCCCACAAAGGAGGGTCTGCTGTAGACAGATGACCTGGTGCTGCTGTCTCTCACTAAGGAGGGTCTGCTGTAGACAGATGACCTGGTGCTGCTGTCTCCCACTAAGGAGGGTCTGCTGTATGCAGATGACCTGGTGCTGCTGTCTCCCACTAAGGAGGGTCTGCTGTCTCCCACTAAGAAGGGTCTGCTGTAGACAGATGACCTGGTGCTGCTGTCTCCCACTAAGGAGGGTCTGCTGTATGTAGATGACCTGGTGCTGCTGTCTCTCACTAAGGAGGGTCTGCTGTAGACAGATGACCTGGTGCTGCCTTCTCCCACTAAGGAGGGTCTGCTGTATGCAGATGACCTGGTGCTGCTGTCTCCCACTAAGGAGGGTCTGCTGTATGCAGATGACCTGGTGCTGCTGTCTCCCACTAAGGAGGGTCTGCTGTATGCAGATGACCTGGTGCTGCTGTCTCCCACTAAGGAGGGTCTGCTGTCTCTCACTAAGGGTCTGCTGTATGCAGATGACCTGGTGCTGCTGTCTCCCGCTAAGGAGGGTCTGCTGTAGACAGATGACCTGGTGCTGCTGTCTCCCACTAAGGAGGGTCTGCTGTATGCAGATGACCTGGTGCTGCTGTCTCCCACTAAGGGTCTGCTGTAGACAGATGACCTGGTGCTGCTGTCTCCCACTAAGGAGGGTCTGCTGTCTCCCACTAAGGAGGGTCTGCTGTCTCCCACTAAGGAGGGTCTGCTGTAGACAGATGACCTGGTGCTGCTATCTCCCACTAAGGAGGGTCTGCTGTATGCAGATGACCTGGTGCTGCAGTCTCCCACTAAGGAGGGTCTGCTGTCTCCCACTAAGGAGGGTCTGCTGTATGCAGATGACCTGGTGCTGCAGTCTCCCACTAACGAGGGTCTGCTGTATGCAGATGACGTGGTGCTGCTGTCTCCCACTAAGGAGGGTCTGCTGTAGACAGATGACCTGGTGCTGCGGTCTCCCATTAAGGAGGGTCTGCTGTATGTAGATGACCTGGTGCTGCTGTCTCTCACTAAGGGTCTGCTGTCGACAGATGACCTGGTGCTGCTGTCTCCCACTAAGGAGGGTCTGCTGTAGACAGATGACCTGGTGCTGCTGTCTCCCACTAAGGAGGGTCTGCTGTAGACAGATGACCTGGTGCTGCTGTCTCCCACTAAGGAGGGTCTGCTGTATGCAGATGACCTGGTGCTGCTGTCTCCCACTAAGGAGGGTCTGCTGTAGACAGATGACCTGGTGCTGCTGTCTCCCACTAAGGAGGGTCTGCTGTAGAAAGATGACCTGGTGCTGCTGTCTCCCACTAAGGAGGGTCTGCTGTATGCAGATGACCTGGTGCTGCTGTCTCCCACTAAGGAGGGTCTGCTGTAGACAGATGACCTGGTGCTGCTGTCTCCCACTAAGGAGGGTCTGCTGTAGACAGATGACCTGGTGCTGCTGTCTCCCACTAAGGAGGGTCTACTGTAGACAGATGACCTGGTGCTGCTGTCTCCCACTAAGGGTCTGCTGTATGCAGATGACCTGGTGCTGCTGTCTCCCACTAAGGAGGGTCTGCTGTAGACAGATGACCTGGTGCTGCTGTCTCCCACTAAGGAGGGTCTGCTGTAGACAGATGACCTGGTGCTGCTGTCTCCCACTAAGGAGGGTCTGCTGTAGACAGATGACCTGGTGCTGCTGTCTCTCACTAAGGAGGGTCTACTGTAGACAGATGACCTGGTGCTGCTGTCTCCCACTAAGGGTCTGCTGTATGCAGATGACCTGGTGCTGCTGTCTCCCACTAAGGAGGGTCTGCTGTAGACAGATGACCTGGTGCTGCTGTCTCCCACTAAGGAGGGTCTGCTGTACGCAGATGACCTGATGCTGCTGTCTCCCACTAAGGGTCTGCTGTATGCAGATGACCTGGTGCTGCTGTCTCCCACTAAGGAGGGTCTGCTGTAGACAGATGACCTGGTGCTGCTGTCTCTAACTAAGGAGGGTCTGCTGTACGCAGATGACCTGGTGCTGCTGTCTCTCACTAAGGAGGGTCTGCTGTATGCAGATGACCTGGTGCTGCTGTCTCCCACTTAGGAGGGTCTGCTGTATTGAGATGACCTGGTGCTGCTGTCTCCCACTAAGGAGGGTCTGCTGTAGACAGATGACCTGGTGCTGCTGTCTCGCACTATGGAGGGTCTGCTGTAGACAGATGACCTGGTGCTGCTGTCTCCCACTAAGGAGGGTCTGCTGTATGCAGATGACCTGGTGCTGCTGTCTCCCACTAAGGAGGGTCTGCTGTAGACAGATGACCTGGTGCTGCTGTCTCCCACTAAGGACGGTCTGCTGTACGCAGATGACCTGGTGCTGCTGTCTAGGGTCTGCTGTAGACAGATGACCCTGTGCTGCTGTCTCCCACTAAGGAGGGTCTGCTGTAGACAGATGACCTGGTGCTGCTGTCTCCCACTAAAGAGGGTCTGCTGTCTCCCACTAAGGAGGGTCTGCTGTAGACAGATGACCTGGTGCTGCTGTCTCTCACTAAGGAGGGTCTGCTGTAGACAGATGACCTGGTGCTGCCGTCTCCCACTAAGGAGGGTCTGCTGTAGACAGATGACCTGGTGCTGCCGTCTCCCACTAAGGAGGGTCTGCTGTAGACAGATGACCTGGTGCTGCTGTCTCTCACTAAGGAGGGTCTGCTGTAGACAGATGACCTGGTGCTGCTGTCTCTCACTAAGGAGGGTCTACTGTAGACAGATGACCTGGTGCTGCTTTCTCCCACTAAGGGTCTGCTGTATGCAGATGACCTGGTGCTGCTGTCTCCCACTAAGGAGGGTCTGCTGTAGACAGATGAACTGGTGCTGCTGTCTCCCACTAAGGAGGGTCTGCTGTAGACAGATGACCTGGTGCTGCTGTCTCCCACTAAGGAGGGTCTGCTGTAGACAGATGACCTGGTGCTGCTGTCTCCCACTGAGGAGGGTCTGCTGTATGCAGATGACCTGGTGCTGCTGTCTCCCACTAAGGAGGGTCTGCTGTAGACAGATGACCTGGTGCTGCTGTCTCCCACTAAGGAGGGTCTGCTGTAGACAGATGACCTGGTGCTGCTGTCTCCCACTGAGGAGGGTCTGCTGTATGCAGATGACCTGGTGCTGCTGTCTCTCACTAAGGAGGGTCTGCTGTAGACAGATGACCTGGTGCTGCTGTCTCTCACTAAGGAGGGTCTGCTGTAGACAGATGACCTGGTGCTGCTGTCTCTCACTAAGGAGGGTCTACTGTAGACAGATGACCTGGTGCTGCTTTCTCCCACTAAGGGTCTGCTGTAGACAGATGACCTGGTGCTGCTGTCTCTCACTAAGGAGGGTCTGCTGTAGACAGATGACCTGGTGCTGCTGTCTCTCACTAAGGAGGGTCTACTGTAGACAGATGACCTGGTGCTGCTGTCTCCCACTAAGGAGGGTCTGCTGTACGCAGATGACCTGATGCTGCTGTCTCCCACTAAGGGTCTGCTGTATGCAAATGACCTGGTGCTGCTGTCTCCCACTAAGGAGGGTCTGCTGTAGACAGATGACCTGGTGCTGCTGTCTCTAACTAAGGAGGGTCTGCTGTACGCAGATGACCTGGTGCTGCTGTCTCTCACTAAGGAGGGTCTGCTGTATGCAGATGACCTGGTGCTGCTGTCTCCCACTTAGGAGGGTCTGCTGTATGCAGATGACCTGGTGCTGCTGTCTCCCACTAAGGAGGGTCTGCTGTAGACAGATGACCTGGTGCTGCTGTCTCGCACTATGGAGGGTCTGCTGTAGACAGATGACCTGGTGCTGCTGTCTCCCACTAAGGAGGGTCTGCTGTAGACAGATGACCTGGTGCTGCTGTCTCCCACTAAGGAGGGTCTGCTGTATGCAGATGACATGGTGCTGCTGTCTAGGGTCTGCTGTATGCAGATGACCTGGTGCTGCTGTCTCTCACTAAGGAGGGTCTGCTGTAGACAGATGACCTGGTGCTGCTGTCTCTCACTAAGGAGGGTCTGCTGTAGACAGATGACCTGGTGCTGCTGTCTCTCACTAAGGAGGGTCTACTGTAGACAGATGACCTGGTGCTGCTGTCTCCCACTAAGGAGGGTCTGCTGTCTCTCACTAAGTGTCTGCTGTATGCAGATGACCTGGTGCTGCTGTCTCCCGCTAAGGAGGGTCTGCTGTAGACAGATGACCTGGTGCTGCTGTCTCCCACTAAGGAGGGTCTGCTGTATGCAGATGACCTGGTGCTGCTGTCTCCCACTAAGGGTCTGCTGTAGACAGATGACCTGGTGCTGCTGTCTCCCACTAAGGAGGGTCTGCTGTCTCCCACTAAGGAGGGTCTGCTGTCTCCCACTAAGGAGGGTCTGCTGTAGACAGATGACCTGGTGCTGCTATCTCCCACTAAGGAGGGTCTGCTGTATGCAGATGACCTGGTGCTGCGGTCTCCCACTAAGGAGGGTCTGCTGTCTCCCACTAAGGAGGGTCTGCTGTATGCAGATGACCTGGTGCTGCTTTCTCCCACTAAGGAGGGTCTGCTGTAGACAGATGACCTGGTGCTGCTGTCTCCCACTGAGGAGGGTCTGCTGTATGCAGATGACGTGGTGCTGCGGTCTCCCACTAAGGAGGGTCTGCTGTAGACAGATGACCTGGTGCTGCTGTCTCCCACTAAGGAGGGTCTGCTGTAGACAGATGACGTGGTGCTGCTGTCTCCCACTAAGGAGGGTCTGCTGTAGACAGATGACCTGGTGCTGCTGTCTCCCACTAAGGAGGGTCTGCTGTATGCAGATGACCTGGTGCTGCTGTCTCCCACTAAGGAGGGTCTGCTGTATGCAGATGACGTGGTGCTGCGGTCTCCCACTAAGGAGGGTCTGCTGTAGACAGATGACCTGGTGCTGCGGTCTCCCACAAAGGAGGGTCTGCTGTAGACAGATGACCTGGTGCTGCTGTCTCTCACTAAGGAGGGTCTGCTGTCTCTCACTAAGGAGGGTCTGCTGTAGACAGATGACCTGGTGCTGCTGTCTCCCACTAAGGAGGGTCTGCTGTATGCAGATGACCTGGTGCTGCTGTCTCCCACTAAGGAGGGTCTGCTGTCTCCCACTAAGAAGGGTCTGCTGTAGACAGATGACCTGGTGCTGCTGTCTCCCACTAAGGAGGGTCTGCTCTATGTAGATGACCTGGTGCTGCTGTCTCTCACTAAGGAGGGTCTGCTGTAGACAGATGACCTGGTGCTGCCTTCTCCCACTAAGGAGGGTCTGCTGTATCCAGATGACCTGGTGCTGCTGTCTCCCACTAAGGAGGGTCTGCTGTATGCAGATGACCTGGTGCTGCTGTCTCCCACTAAGGAGGGTCTGCTGTATGCAGATGACCTGGTGCTGCTGTCTCCCACTAAGGAGGGTCTGCTGTCTCTCACTAAGGGTCTGCTGTATGCAGATGACCTGGTGCTGCTGTCTCCCACTAAGGAGGGTCTGCTCTATGCAGATGACCTGGTGCTGCTGTCTCCCACTAAGGAGGGTCTGCTGTCTCTCACTAAGGGTCTGCTGTATGCAGATGACCTGGTAATGCTGTCTCCCGCTAAGGAGGGTCTGCTGTAGACAGATGACCTGGTGCTGCTGTCTCCCACTAAGGAGGGTCTGCTGTATGCAGATGACCTGGTGCTGCTGTCTCCCACTAAGGAGGGTCTGCTGTATGCAGATGACCTGGTGCTGCTGTCTCCCACTAAGGGTCTGCTGTAGACAGATGACCTGGTGCTGCTGTCTCCCACTAAGGAGGGTCTGCTGTCTCCCACTAAGGAGGGTCTGCTGTCTCTCACTAAGGAGGGTCTGCTGTCTCTCACTAAGGAGGGTCTGCTGTCTCTCACTAAGGAGGGTCTGCTGTAGACAGATGACCTGGTGCTGCTGTCTCCCACTAAGGAGGGTCTGCTGTAGACAGATGACCTGGTGCTGCTGTCTCCCACTAAGAAGGGTCTGCTGTCTCCCACTAAGGAGGGTCTGCTGTCTCCCACTAAGGAGGGTCTGCTGTCTCCCACTAAGGAGGGTCTGCTGTATGCAGATGACCTGGTGCTGCTGTCTCCCACTAAGGAGGGTCTGCTGTATGCAGATGACGTGGTGCTGCTGTCTCCCAATAAGGAGGGTCTGCTGTAAACAGATGACCTGGTGCTGCTGTCTCCCAATAAGGAGGGTCTGCTGTAGACAGATGACCTGGTGCTGCTGTCTCCCAATAAGGAGGGTCTGCTGTAAACAGATGACCTGGTGCTGCTGTCTCCCACAAAGGAGGGTCTGCTGTAGACAGATGACCTGGTGCTGCTGTCTCCCACTAAGGAGGGTCTGCTGTATGCAGATGACCTGGTGCTGCTGTCTCCCACTAAGGAGGGTCTGCTGTCTCCCACTAAGAAGGGTCTGCTGTAGACAGATGACCTGGTGCTGCTGTCTCCCACTAAGGAGGGTCTGCTGTATGTAGATGACCTGGTGCTGCTGTCTCTCACTAAGGAGGGTCTGCTGTAGACAGATGACCTGGTGCTGCCTTCTCCCACTAAGGAGGGTCTGCTGTATGCAGATGACCTGGTGCTGCTGTCTCCCACTAAGGAGGGTCTGCTGTATGCAGATGACCTGGTGCTGCTGTCTCCCACTAAGGAGGGTCTGCTGTATGCAGATGACCTGGTGCTGCTGTCTCCCACTAAGGAGGGTCTGCTGTCTCTCACTAAGGGTCTGCTGTATGCAGATGACCTGGTGCTGCTGTCTCCCGCTAAGGAGGGTCTGCTGTAGACAGATGACCTGGTGCTGCTGTCTCCCACTAAGGAGGGTCTGCTGTATGCAGATGACCTGGTGCTGCTGTCTCCCACTAAGGGTCTGCTGTAGACAGATGACCTGGTGCTGCTGTCTCCCACTAAGGAGGGTCTGCTGTCTCCCACTAAGGAGGGTCTGCTGTCTCCCACTAAGGAGGGTCTGCTGTAGACAGATGACCTGGTGCTGCTATCTCCCACTAAGGAGGGTCTGCTGTAGACAGATGACCTGGTGCTGCTGTCTCCCACTAAGGGTCTGCTGTAGACAGATGACCTGGTGCTGCTGTCTCCCACTAAGGGTCTGCTGTATGTAGATGACCTGGTGCTGCTGTCTCTCACTAAGGGTCTGCTGTCGACAGATGACCTGGTGCTGCTGTCTCCCACTAAGGAGGGTCTGCTGTAGACAGATGACCTGGTGCTGCAGTCTCCCACTAAAGAGGGTCTGCTGTCTCCTACTAAGGAGGGTCTGCTGTACGCAGATGACCTGGTGCTGCTGTCTCCCACTAAGGGTCTGCTGTATGCAGATGACCTGGTGCTGCTGTCTCCCACTAAGGAGGGTCTGCTGTAGACAGATGACCTGGTGCTGCTGTCTCCCACTAAGGAGGGTCTGCTGTATGCAGATGACCTGGTGCTGCTGTCTCCCACTAAGGAGGGTCTGCTGTAGACAGATGACCTGGTGCTGCTGTCTCCTACTAAGGAGGGTCTGCTGTATGCAGATGACCTGGTGCTGCTGTCTCCCACTAAGGAGGGTCTGCTGTCTCTCACTAAGGGTCTGCTGTATGCAGATGACCTGGTGCTGCTGTCTCCCGCTAAGGAGGGTCTGCTGTAGACAGATGACCTGGTGCTGCTGTCTCCCACTAAGGGTCTAATGTAGACAGATGACCTGGTGCTGCTGACTCCCACTAAGGAGGGTCTGCTGTAGACAGATGACCTGGTGCTGCTGTCTCCCACTAAGGAGGGTCTGCTGTAGACAGATGACCTGGTGCTGCTGTCTCTCACTAAGGAGGGTCTGCTGTAGACAGATGACCTGGTGCTGCTGTCTCCCACTAAGGAGGGTCTGCTGTATGCAGATGACCTGGTGCTGCTGTCTCCCACTAAGGAGGGTCTGCTGTCTCCCACTAAGAAGGGTCTGCTGTAGACAGATGACCTGGTGCTGCTGTCTCCCACTAAGGAGGGTCTGCTGTATGTAGATGACCTGGTGCTGCTGTCTCTCACTAAGGAGGGTCTGCTGTATGCAGATGACCTGGTGCTGCTGTCTCCCACTAAGGAGGGTCTGCTGTATGCAGATGACCTGGTGCTGCTGTCTCCCACTAAGGAGGGTCTGCTGTCTCTCACTAAGGGTCTGCTGTATGCAGATGACCTGGTGCTGCTGTCTCCCACTAAGGAGGGTCTGCTGTATGCAGATGACCTGGTGCTGCTGTCTCCCACTAAGGAGGGTCTGCTGTCTCTCACTAAGGGTCTGCTGTATGCAGATGACCTGGTGCTGCTGTCTCCCACTAAGGAGGGTCTGCTGTATGCAGATGACCTGGTGCTGCTGTCTCCCACTAAGGGTCTGCTGTAGACAGATGACCTGGTGCTGCTGTCTCCCACTAAGGAGGGTCTGCTGTCTCCCACTAAGGAGGGTCTGCTGTCTCCCACTAAGGAGGGTCTGCTGTAGACAGATGACCTGGTGCTGCTATCTCCCACTAAGGGTCTGCTGTACGCAGATGACCTGGTGCTGCTGTCTCCCACTAAGGGTCTGCTGTATGCAGATGACCTGGTGCTGCGGTCTCCCACTAAGGAGGGTCTGCTGTAGACAGATGACCTGGTGCTGCTGTCTCTCACTAAGGAGGGTCTGCTGTAGACAGATGACCTGGTGCTGCTGTCTCCCACTAAGGAGGGTCTGCTGTCTCCCACTAAGAAGGGTCTGCTGTAGACAGATGACCTGGTGCTGCTGTCTCCCACTAAGGAGGGTCTGCTGTATGTAGATGACCTGGTGCTGCTGTCTCTCACTAAGGAGGGTCTGCTGTAGACAGATGACCTGGTGCTGCCTTCTCCCACTAAGGAGGGTCTGCTGTATGCAGATGACCTGGTGCTGCTGTCTCCCACTAAGGAGGGTCTGCTGTATGCAGATGACCTGGTGCTGCTGTCTCCCACTAAGGAGGGTCTGCTGTATGCAGATGACCTGGTGCTGCTGTCTCCCACTAAGGAGGGTCTGCTGTCTCTCACTAAGGGTCTGCTGTATGCAGATGACCTGGTGCTGCTGTCTCCCGCTAAGGAGGGTCTGCTGTAGACAGATGACCTGGTGCTGCTGTCTCCCACTAAGGAGGGTCTGCTGTATGCAGATAACCTGGTGCTGCTGTCTCCCACTAAGGGTCTGCTGTAGACAGATGACCTGGTGCTGCTGTCTCCCACTAAGGAGGGTCTGCTGTCTCCCACTAAGGAGGGTCTGCTGTCTCCCACTAAGGAGGGTCTGCTGTAGACAGATGACCTGGTGCTGCTATCTCCCACTAAGGAGGGTCTGCTGTATGCAGATGACCTGGTGCTGCGGTCTCCCACTAAGGAGGGTCTGCTGTCTCCCACTAAGGAGGGTCTGCTGTATGCAGATGACCTGGTGCTGCTGTCTCCCACTAAGGAGGGTCTGCTGTATGCAGATGACCTGGTGCTGCTGTCTCCCACTAAGGAGGGTCTGCTGTAGACAGATGACCTGGTGCTGCTGTCTCCCACTAAGGAGGGTCTGCTGTAGACAGATGACCTGGTGCTGCGGTCTCCCACTAAGGAGGGTCTGCTGTAGACAGATGACCTGGTGCTGCTGTCTCCCACTAAGGGTCTAATGTAGACAGATGACCTGGTGCTGCTGTCTCCCACTAAGGAGGGTCTGCTGTAGACAGATGACCTGGTGCTGCTGTCTCTCACTAAGGAGGGTCTGCTGTAGACAGATGACCTGGTGCTGCGGTCTCCCACTAAGGAGGGTCTGCTGTATGTAGATGACCTGGTGCTGCTGTCTCTCACTAAGGGTCTGCTGTCAACAGATGACCTGGTGCTGCTGTCTCCCACTAAGGAGGGTCTGCTGTAGACAGATGACCTGGTGCTGCTGTCTCCCACTAAGGAGGGTCTGCTGTAGACAGATGACCTGGTGCTGCTGTCTCCTACTAAGGAGGGTCTGCTGTATGCAGATGACCTGGTGCTGCTGTCTCCCACTAAGGAGGGTCTGCTGTCTCTCACTAAGGGTCTGCTGTATGCAGATGACCTGGTGCTGCTGTCTCCCGCTAAGGAGGGTCTGCTGTAGACAGATGACCTGGTGCTGCTGTCTCCCACTAAGGGTCTAATGTAGACAGATGACCTGGTGCTGCTGACTCCCACTAAGGAGGGTCTGCTGTAGACAGATGACCTGGTGCTGCTGTCTCCCACTAAGGAGGGTCTGCTGTAGACAGATGACCTGGTGCTGCTGTCTCTCACTAAGGAGGGTCTGCTGTAGACAGATGACCTGGTGCTGCTGTCTCCCAATAAGGAGGGTCTGCTGTATGCAGATGACCTGGTGCTGCTGTCTCCCACTAAGGAGGGTCTGCTGTCTCCCACTAAGAAGGGTCTGCTGTAGACAGATGACCTGGTGCTGCTGTCTCCCACTAAGGAGGGTCTGCTGTATGTAGATGACCTGGTGCTGCTGTCTCTCACTAAGGAGGGTCTGCTGTATGCAGATGACCTGGTGCTGCTGTCTCCCACTAAGGAGGGTCTGCTGTATGCAGATGACCTGGTGCTGCTGTCTCCCACTAAGGAGGGTCTGCTGTCTCTCACTAAGGGTCTGCTGTATGCAGATGACCTGGTGCTGCTGTCTCCCACTAAGGAGGGTCTGCTGTATGCAGATGACCTGGTGCTGCTGTCTCCCACTAAGGAGGGTCTGCTGTCTCTCACTAAGGGTCTGCTGTATGCAGATGACCTGGTGCTGCTGTCTCCCACTAAGGAGGGTCTGCTGTATGCAGATGACCTGGTGCTGCTGTCTCCCACTAAGGGTCTGCTGTAGACAGATGACCTGGTGCTGCTGTCTCCCACTAAGGAGGGTCTGCTGTCTCCCACTAAGGAGGGTCTGCTGTCTCCCACTAAGGAGGGTCTGCTGTAGACAGATGACCTGGTGCTGCTATCTCCCACTAAGGGTCTGCTGTATGCAGATGACCTGGTGCTGCTGTCTCCCACTAAGGGTCTGCTGTATGCAGATGACCTGGTGCTGCGGTCTCCCACTAAGGAGGGTCTGCTGTAGACAGATGACCTGGTGCTGCTGTCTCTCACTAAGGAGGGTCTGCTGTAGACAGATGACCTGGTGCTGCTGTCTCCCACTAAGGAGGGTCTGCTGTATGCAGATGACCTGGTGCTGCTGTCTCCCACTAAGGAGGGTCTGCTGTCTCCCACTAAGAAGGGTCTGCTGTAGACAGATGACCTGGTGCTGCTGTCTCCCACTAAGGAGGGTCTGCTGTATGTAGATGACCTGGTGCTGCTGTCTCTCACTAAGGAGGGTCTGCTGTAGACAGATGACCTGGTGCTGCCTTCTCCCACTAAGGAGGGTCTGCTGTATGCAGATGACCTGGTGCTGCTGTCTCCCACTAAGGAGGGTCTGCTGTATGCAGATGACCTGGTGCTGCTGTCTCCCACTAAGGAGGGTCTGCTGTATGCAGATGACCTGGTGCTGCTGTCTCCCACTAAGGAGGGTCTGCTGTCTCTCACTAAGGGTCTGCTGTATGCAGATGACCTGGTGCTGCTGTCTCCCGCTAAGGAGGGTCTGCTGTAGACAGATGACCTGGTGCTGCTGTCTCCCACTAAGGAGGGTCTGCTGTATGCAGATAACCTGGTGCTGCTGTCTCCCACTAAGGGTCTGCTGTAGACAGATGACCTGGTGCTGCTGTCTCCCACTAAGGAGGGTCTGCTGTCTCCCACTAAGGAGGGTCTGCTGTCTCCCACTAAGGAGGGTCTGCTGTAGACAGATGACCTGGTGCTGCTATCTCCCACTAAGGAGGGTCTGCTGTATGCAGATGACCTGGTGCTGCGGTCTCCCACTAAGGAGGGTCTGCTGTCTCCCACTAAGGAGGGTCTGCTGTATGCAGATGACCTGGTGCTGCTGTCTCCCACTAAGGAGGGTCTGCTGTATGCAGATGACCTGGTGCTGCTGTCTCCCACTAAGGAGGGTCTGCTGTAGACAGATGACCTGGTGCTGCTGTCTCCCACTAAGGAGGGTCTGCTGTAGACAGATGACCTGGTGCTGCGGTCTCCCACTAAGGAGGGTCTGCTGTAGACAGATGACCTGGTGCTGCTGTCTCCCACTAAGGGTCTGCTGTAGACAGATGACCTGGTGCTGCGGTCTCCCATTAAGGAGGGTCTGCTGTATGTAGATGACCTGGTGCTGCTGTCTCTCACTAAGGGTCTGCTGTCAACAGATGACCTGGTGCTGCTGTCTCCCACTAAGGAGGGTCTGCTGTAGACAGATGACCTGGTGCTGCTGTCTCCCACTAAAGAGGGTCTGCTGTCTCCTACTAAGGAGGGTCTGCTGTACGCAGATGACCTGGTGCTGCTGTCTCCCACTAAGGGTCTGCTGTATGCAGATGACCTGGTGCTGCTGTCTCCCACTAAGGAGGGTCTGCTGTAGACAGATGACCTGGTGCTGCTGTCTCCCACTAAGGAGGGTCTGCTGTATGCAGATGACCTGGTGCTGCTGTCTCCCACTAAGGAGGGTCTGCTGTAGACAGATGACCTGGTGCTGCTGTCTCCTACTAAGGAGGGTCTGCTGTCTCCCACTAAGGAGGGTCTGCTGTATGCAGATGACCTGGTGCTGCTGTCTCCCACTAAGGAGGGTCTGCTGTAGACAGATGACCTGGTGCTGCTGTCTCCCACTAAAGAGGGTCTGCTGTCTCCTACTAAGGAGGGTCTGCTGTCTCCCACTAAGGAGGGTCTGCTGTACGCAGATGACCTGGTGCTGCTGTCTCCCACTAAGGAGGGTCTGCTGTATGCAGATAACCTGGTGCTGCTGTCTCCCACTAAAGAGGGTCTGCTGTCTCCCACTAAGGAGGGTCTGCTGTATGCAGATGACCTGGTGCTGCTGTCTCCCACTAAGGAGGGTCTGCTGTAGACAGATGACCTGGTGCTGCCGTCTCCCACTAAGGAGGGTCTACTGTAGACAGATGACCTGGTGCTGCTGTCTCTCACTAAGGAGGGTCTGCTGTAGACAGATGACCTGGTGCTGCTGTCTCTCACTAAGGAGGGTCTACTGTAGACAGATGACCTGGTGCTGCTTTCTCCCACTAAGGGTCTGCTGTATGCAGATGACCTGGTGCTGCTGTCTCCCACTAAGGAGGGTCTGCTGTAGACAGATGAACTGGTGCTGCTGTCTCCCACTAAGGAGGGTCTGCTGTAGACAGATGACCTGGTGCTGCTGTCTCCCACTAAGGAGGGTCTGCTGTAGACAGATGACCTGGTGCTGCTGTCTCCCACTGAGGAGGGTCTGCTGTATGCAGATGACCTGGTGCTGCTGTCTCCCACTAAGGAGGGTCTGCTGTAGACAGATGACCTGGTGCTGCTGTCTCCCACTAAGGAGGGTCTGCTGTAGACAGATGACCTGGTGCTGCTGTCTCCCACTGAGGAGGGTCTGCTGTATGCAGATGACCTGGTGCTGCTGTCTCTCACTAAGGAGGGTCTGCTGTAGACAGATGACCTGGTGCTGCTGTCTCTCACTAAGGAGGGTCTGCTGTAGACAGATGACCTGGTGCTGCTGTCTCTCACTAAGGAGGGTCTACTGTAGACAGATGACCTGGTGCTGCTTTCTCCCACTAAGGGTCTGCTGTAGACAGATGACCTGGTGCTGCTGTCTCTCACTAAGGAGGGTCTGCTGTAGACAGATGACCTGGTGCTGCTGTCTCTCACTAAGGAGGGTCTACTGTAGACAGATGACCTGGTGCTGCTGTCTCCCACTAAGGAGGGTCTGCTGTACGCAGATGACCTGATGCTGCTGTCTCCCACTAAGGGTCTGCTGTATGCAGATGACCTGGTGCTGCTGTCTCCCACTGAGGAGGGTCTGCTGTAGACAGATGACCTGGTGCTGCTGTCTCTAACTAAGGAGGGTCTGCTGTACGCAGATGACCTGGTGCTGCTGTCTCTCACTAAGGAGGATCTGCTGTATGCAGATGACCTGGTGCTGCTGTCTCCCACTTAGGAGGGTCTGCTGATGCAGATGACCTGGTGCTGCTGTCTCCCACTAAGGAGGGTCTGCTGTAGACAGATGACCTGGTGCTGCTGTCTCGCACTATGGAGGGTCTGCTGTAGACAGATGACCTGGTGCTGCTGTCTCCCACTAAGGAGGGTCTGCTGTATGCAGATGACCTGGTGCTGCTGTCTCCCACTAAGGAGGGTCTGCTGTAGACAGATGACCTGGTGCTGCTGTCTCCCACTAAAGAGGGTCTGCTGTCTCCCACTAAGGAGGGTCTGCTGTAGACAGATGACCTGGTGCTGCTGTCTCTCACTAAGGAGGGTCTGCTGTAGACAGATGACCTGGTGCTGCCGTCTCCCACTAAGGAGGGTCTGCTGTAGACAGATGACCTGGTGCTGCTGTCTCCCACTAAGGAGGGTCTACTGTAGACAGATGACCTGGTGCTGCTGTCTCTCACTAAGGAGGGTCTGCTGTAGACAGATGACCTGGTGCTGCTGTCTCTCACTAAGGAGGGTCTACTGTAGACAGATGACCTGGTGCTGCTTTCTCCCACTAAGGGTCTGCTGTATGCAGATGACCTGGTGCTGCTGTCTCCCACTAAGGAGGGTCTGCTGTAGACAGATGAACTGGTGCTGCTGTCTCCCACTAAGGAGGGTCTGCTGTAGACAGATGACCTGGTGCTGCTGTCTCCCACTAAGGAGGGTCTGCTGTAGACAGATGACCTGGTGCTGCTGTCTCCCACTGAGGAGGGTCTGCTGTATGCAGATGACCTGGTGCTGCTGTCTCCCACTAAGGAGGGTCTGCTGTAGACAGATGACCTGGTGCTGCTGTCTCCCACTAAGGAGGGTCTGCTGTAGACAGATGACCTGGTGCTGCTGTCTCCCACTGAGGAGGGTCTGCTGTATGCAGATGACCTGGTGCTGCTGTCTCTCACTAAGGAGGGTCTGCTGTAGACAGATGACCTGGTGCTGCTGTCTCTCACTAAGGAGGGTCTGCTGTAGACAGATGACCTGGTGCTGCTGTCTCTCACTAAGGAGGGTCTACTGTAGACAGATGACCTGGTGCTGCTTTCTCCCACTAAGGGTCTGCTGTAGACAGATGACCTGGTGCTGCTGTCTCTCACTAAGGAGGGTCTGCTGTAGACAGATGACCTGGTGCTGCTGTCTCTCACTAAGGAGGGTCTACTGTAGACAGATGACCTGGTGCTGCTGTCTCCCACTAAGGGTCTGCTGTATGCAGATGACCTGGTGCTGCTGTCTCTCACTAAGGAGGGTCTGCTGTAGACAGATGACCTGGTGCTGCTGTCTCCCACTAAGGGTCTGCTGTATGCAGATGACCTGGTGCTGCTGTCTCCCACTAAGGAGGGTCTGCTGTAGACAGATGACCTGGTGCTGCTGTCTCTATCTAAGGAGGGTCTGCTGTACGCAGATGACCTGGTGCTGCTGTCTCTCACTAAGGAGGGTCTGCTGTATGCAGATGACCTGGTGCTGCTGTCTCCCACTATGGAGGGTCTGCTGTAGACAGATGACCTGGTGCTGCTGTCTCCCACTATGGAGGGTCTGCTGTAGACAGATGACCTGGTGCTGCTGTCTCCCACTAAGGAGGGTCTGCTGTATGCAGATGACCTGGTGCTGCTGTCTCCCACTAAGGAGGGTCTGCTGTAGACAGATGACCTGGTGCTGCTGTCTCCCACTAAGGAGGGTCTGCTGTCTCCCACTAAGGAGGGTCTGCTGTAGACAGATGACCTGGTGCTGCTGTCTCCCAATAAGGAGGGTCTGCTGTAAACAGATGACCTGGTGCTGCTGTCTCCCACAAAGGAGGGTCTGCTGTAGACAGATGACCTGGTGCTGCTGTCTCTCACTAAGGAGGGTCTGCTGTAGACAGATGACCTGGTGCTGCTGTCTCCCACTAAGGAGGGTCTGCTGTATGCAGATGACCTGGTGCTGCTGTCTCCCACTAAGGAGGGTCTGCTGTCTCCCACTAAGAAGGGTCTGCTGTAGACAGATGACCTGGTGCTGCTGTCTCCCACTAAGGAGGGTCTGCTGTATGTAGATGACCTGGTGCTGCTGTCTCTCACTAAGGAGGGTCTGCTGTAGACAGATGACCTGGTGCTGCCTTCTCCCACTAAGGAGGGTCTGCTGTATGCAGATGACCTGGTGCTGCTGTCTCCCACTAAGGAGGGTCTGCTGTATGCAGATGACCTGGTGCTGCTGTCTCCCACTAAGGAGGGTCTGCTGTATGCAGATGACCTGGTGCTGCTGTCTCCCACTAAGGAGGGTCTGCTGTCTCTCACTAAGGGTCTGCTGTATGCAGATGACCTGATGCTGCTGTCTCCCACTAAGGAGGGTCTGCTCTATGCAGATGACCTGGTGCTGCTGTCTCCCACTAAGGAGGGTCTGCTGTCTCTCACTAAGGGTCTGCTGTATGCAGATGACCTGGTGCTGCTGTCTCCCGCTAAGGAGGGTCTGCTGTAGACAGATGACCTGGTGCTGCTGTCTCCCACTAAGGAGGGTCTGCTGTATGCAGATGACCTGGTGCTGCTGTCTCCCACTAAGGGTCTGCTGTAGACAGATGACCTGGTGCTGCTGTCTCCCACTAAGGAGGGTCTGCTGTCTCCCACTAAGGAGGGTCTGCTGTCTCCCACTAAGGAGGGTCTGCTGTAGACAGATGACCTGGTGCTGCTATCTCCCACTAAGGAGGGTCTGCTGTATGCAGATGACCTGGTGCTGCGGTCTCCCACTAAGGAGGGTCTGCTGTCTCCCACTAAGGAGGGTCTGCTGTAGACAGATGACCTGGTGCTGCTGTCTCCCACTAAGGAGGGTCTGCTGTATGCAGATGACGTGGTGCTGCGGTCTCCCACTAAGGAGGGTCTGCTGTAAACAGATGACCTGGTGCTGCTGTCTCCCACTAAGGAGGGTCTGCTGTAAACAGATGACGTGGTGCTGCTGTCTCCCACTAAGGAGGGTCTGCTGTAGACAGATGACCTGGTGCTGCTGTCTCCCACTAAGGGTCTAATGTAGACAGATGACCTGGTGCTGCTGTCTCCCAATAAGGAGGGTCTGCTGTAAACAGATGACCTGGTGCTGCTGTCTCCCACAAAGGAGGGTCTGCTGTAGACAGATGACCTGGTGCTGCTGTCTCTCACTAAGGAGGGTCTGCTGTAGACAGATGACCTGGTGCTGCTGTCTCCCACTAAGGAGGGTCTGCTGTATGCAGATGACCTGGTGCTGCTGTCTCCCACTAAGGAGGGTCTGCTGTCTCCCACTAAGAAGGGTCTGCTGTAGACAGATGACCTGGTGCTGCTGTCTCCCACTAAGGAGGGTCTGCTGTATGTAGATGACCTGGTGCTGCTGTCTCTCACTAAGGAGGGTCTGCTGTAGACAGATGACCTGGTGCTGCCTTCTCCCACTAAGGAGGGTCTGCTGTATCCAGATGACCTGGTGCTGCTGTCTCCCACTAAGGAGGGTCTGCTGTATGCAGATGACCTGGTGCTGCTGTCTCCCACTAAGGAGGGTCTGCTGTATGCAGATGACCTGGTGCTGCTGTCTCCCACTAAGGAGGGTCAGCTGTCTCTCACTAAGGGTCTGCTGTATGCAGATGACCTGGTGCTGCTGTCTCCCACTAAGGAGGGTCTGCTCTATGCAGATGACCTGGTGCTGCTGTCTCCCACTAAGGAGGGTCTGCTGTCTCTCACTAAGGAGGGTCTGCTGTAGACAGATGACCTGGTGCTGCTGTCTCCCACTAAGGGTCTGCTCTAGACAGATGACCTGGTGCTGCTGTCTCCCACTAAGGAGGGTCTGCTGTCTCCCACTAAGGAGGGTCTGCTGTCTCCCACTAAGGAGGGTCTGCTGTAGACAGATGACCTGGTGCTGCTATCTCCCACTAAGGAGGGTCTGCTGTCTCCCACTAAGGAGGGTCTGCTGTATGCAGATGACCTGGTGCTGCGGTCTCCCACTAAGGAGGGTCTGCTGTAGACAGATGACCTGGTGCTGCTGTCTCCCACTAAGGAGGGTCTGCTGTAGACAGATGACGTGGTGCTGCGGTCTCCCACTAAGGGTCTGCTGTAGACAGATGACCTGGTGCTGCTGTCTCCCAATAAGGAGGGTCTGCTGTAAACAGATGACCTGGTGCTGCTGTCTCCCACAAAGGAGGGTCTGCTGTAGACAGATGACCTGGTGCTGCTGTCTCTCACTAAGGAGGGTCTGCTGTAGACAGATGACCTGGTGCTGCTGTCTCCCACTAAGGAGGGTCTGCTGTATGCAGATGACCTGGTGCTGCTGTCTCCCACTAAGGAGGGTCTGCTGTCTCCCACTAAGAAGGGTCTGCTGTAGACAGATGACCTGGTGCTGCTGTCTCCCACTAAGGAGGGTCTGCTGTATGTAGATGACCTGGTGCTGCTGTCTCTCACTAAGGAGGGTCTGCTGTAGACAGATGACCTGGTGCTGCCTTCTCCCACTAAGGAGGGTCTGCTGTATGCAGATGACCTGGTGCTGCTGTCTCCCACTAAGGAGGGTCTGCTGTATGCAGATGACCTGGTGCTGCTGTCTCCCACTAAGGAGGGTCTGCTGTATGCAGATGACCTGGTGCTGCTGTCTCCCACTAAGGAGGGTCTGCTGTCTCTCACTAAGGGTCTGCTGTATGCAGATGACCTGGTGCTGCTGTCTCCCGCTAAGGAGGGTCTGCTGTAGACAGATGACCTGGTGCTGCTGTCTCCCACTAAGGAGGGTCTGCTGTATGCAGATGACCTGGTGCTGCTGTCTCCCACTAAGGGTCTGCTGTAGACAGATGACCTGGTGCTGCTGTCTCCCACTAAGGAGGGTCTGCTGTCTCCCACTAAGGAGGGTCTGCTGTCTCCCACTAAGGAGGGTCTGCTGTAGACAGATGACCTGGTGCTGCTGTCTCCCACTAAGGAGGGTCTGCTGTAGACAGATGACCTGGTGCTGCTGTCTCCCACTAAGGAGGGTCTGCTGTAGACAGATGACCTGGTGCTGCTATCTCCCACTAAGGAGGGTCTGCTGTCTCCCACTAAGGAGGGTCTGCTGTATGCAGATGACGTGGTGCTGCGGTTTCCCACTAAGGAGGGTCTGCTGTATGCAGATGACCTGGTGCTGCTGTCTCCCACTAAGGAGGGTCTGCTGTATGCAGATGACCTGGTGCTGCGGTCTCCCATTAAGGAGGGTCTGCTGTATGCAGATGACGTGGTGCTGCGGTTTCCCACTAAGGAGGGTCTAATGTAGACAGATGACCTGGTGCTGCTGTCTCCCACTAAGGAGGGTCTGCTGTATGCAGATGACCTGGTGCTGCGGTCTCCCATTAAGGAGGGTCTGCTGTATGTAGATGACCTGGTGCTGCTGTCTCCCACAAAGGAGGGTCTGCTGTAGACAGATGACCTGGTGCTGCTGTCTCTCACTAAGGAGGGTCTGCTGTAGACAGATGACCTGGTGCTGCTGTCTCCCACTAAGGAGGGTCTGCTGTATGCAGATGACCTGGTGCTGCTGTCTCCCACTAAGGAGGGTCTGCTGTCTCCCACTAAGAAGGGTCTGCTGTAGACAGATGACCTGGTGCTGCTGTCTCCCACTAAGGAGGGTCTGCTGTATGTAGATGACCTGGTGCTGCTGTCTCTCACTAAGGAGGGTCTGCTGTAGACAGATGACCTGGTGCTGCCTTCTCCCACTAAGGAGGGTCTGCTGTATCCAGATGACCTGGTGCTGCTGTCTCCCACTAAGGAGGGTCTGCTCTATGCAGATGACCTGGTGCTGCTGTCTCCCACTAAGGAGGGTCTGCTGTCTCTCACTAAGGGTCTGCTGTATGCAGATGACCTGGTGCTGCTGTCTCCCGCTAAGGAGGGTCTGCTGTAGACAGATGACCTGGTGCTGCTGTCTCCCACTAAGGAGGGTCTGCTGTATGCAGATGACCTGGTGCTGCTGTCTCCCACTAAGGGTCTGCTGTAGACAGATGACCTGGTGCTGCTGTCTCCCACTAAGGAGGGTCTGCTGTCTCCCACTAAGGAGGGTCTGCTGTCTCCCACTAAGGAGGGTCTGCTGTCTCCCACTAAGGAGGGTCTGCTGTAGACAGATGACCTGGTGCTGCTATCTCCCACTAAGGAGGGTCTGCTGTATGCAGATGACCTGGTGCTGCGGTCTCCCACTAAGGAGGGTCTGCTGTCTCCCACTAAGGAGGGTCTGCTGTATGCAGATGACCTGGTGCTGCTGTCTCCCACTAAGGAGGGTCTGCTGTAGACAGATGACCTGGTGCTGCGGTCTCCCACTAAGGAGGGTCTGCTGTATGCAGATGACCTGGTGCTGCTGTCTCCCACTAAGGGTCTAATGTAGACAGATGACCTGGTGCTGCTGACTCCCACTAAGGAGGGTCTGCTGTATGCAGATGACCTGGTGCTGCTGTCTCCCACTAAGGAGGGTCTGCTGTCTCCCACTAAGGAGGGTCTGCTGTAGACAGATGACCTGGTGCTGCTGTCTCCCACTAAGGAGGGTCTGCTGTAGACAGATGACCTGGTGCTGCTGTCTCCCAATAAGGAGGGTCTGCTGTAAACAGATGACCTGGTGCTGCTGTCTCCCACAAAGGAGGGTCTGCTGTAGACAGATGACCTGGTGCTGCTGTCTCTCACTAAGGAGGGTCTGCTGTAGACAGATGACCTGGTGCTGCTGTCTCCCACTAAGGAGGGTCTGCTGTATGCAGATGACCTGGTGCTGCTGTCTCCCACTAAGGAGGGTCTGCTGTCTCCCACTAAGAAGGGTCTGCTGTAGACAGATGACCTGGTGCTGCTGTCTCCCACTAAGGAGGGTCTGCTGTATGTAGATGACCTGGTGCTGCTGTCTCTCACTAAGGAGGGTCTGCTGTAGACAGATGACCTGGTGCTGCCTTCTCCCACTAAGGAGGGTCTGCTGTATGCAGATGACCTGGTGCTGCTGTCTCCCACTAAGGAGGGTCTGCTGTATGCAGATGACCTGGTGCTGCTGTCTCCCACTAAGGGTCTAATGTAGACAGATGACCTGGTGCTGCTGACTCCCACTAAGGAGGGTCTGCTCTATGCAGATGACCTGGTGCTGCTGTCTCCCACTAAGGAGGGTCTGCTGTCTCTCACTAAGGGTCTGCTGTATGCAGATGACCTGGTGCTGCTGTCTCCCACTAAGAAGGGTCTGCTCTATGCAGATGACCTGGTGCTGCTGTCTCCCACTAAGGAGGGTCTGCTGTCTCTCACTAAGGGTCTGCTGTATGCAGATGACCTGGTGCTGCTGTCTCCCGCTAAGGAGGGTCTGCTGTAGACAGATGACCTGGTGCTGCTGTCTCCCACTAAGGAGGGTCTGCTGTCTCCCACTAAGGAGGGTCTGCTGTCTCCCACTAAGGAGGGTCTGCTGTAGACAGATGACCTGGTGCTGCGGTCTCCCACTAAGGAGGGTCTGCTGTCTCCCACTAAGGAGGGTCTGCTGTATGCAGATGACCTGGTGCTGCTGTCTCCCACTAAGGAGGGTCTGCTGTAGACAGATGACCTGGTGCTGCTGTCTCCCACTAAGGGTCTAATGTAGACAGATGACCTGGTGCTGCTGACTCCCACTAAGGAGGGTCTAATGTAGACAGATGACCTGGTGCTGCTGTCTCCCACTAAGGAGGGTCTGCTGTAGACAGATGACCTGGTGCTGCTGTCTCCCACTAAAGAGGGTCTGCTGTCTCCTACTAAGGAGGGTCTGCTGTACGCAGATGACCTGGTGCTGCTGTCTCCCACTAAGGGTCTGCTGTATGCAGATGACCTGGTGCTGCTGTCTCCCACTAAGGAGGGTCTGCTGTAGACAGATGACCTGGTGCTGCTGTCTCCCACTAAGGAGGGTCTGCTGTATGCAGATGACCTGGTGCTGCTGTCTCCCACTAAGGAGGGTCTGCTGTAGACAGATGACCTGGTGCTGCTGTCTCCTACTAAGGAGGGTCTGCTGTCTCCCACTAAGGAGGGTCTGCTGTATGCAGATGACCTGGTGCTGCTGTCTCCCACTAAGGAGGGTCTGCTGTAGACAGATGACCTGGTGCTGCTGTCTCCCACTAAGGAGGGTCTGCTGTATGCAGATGACCTGGTGCTGCTGTCTCCCACTAAGGAGGGTCTGCTGTAGACAGATGACCTGGTGCTGCTGTCTCCCACTAAGGAGGGTCTGCTGTAGACAGATGACCTGGTGCTGCTGTCTCCCACTAAGGAGGGTCTGCTGTATGCAGATGACCTGGTGCTGCTGTCTCCCACTAAGGAGGGTCTGCTGTAGACAGATGACCTGGTGCTGCTGTCTCCCACTAAGGAGGGTCTGCTGTATGCAGATGACCTGGTGCTGCTGTCTCCCACTAAGGAGGGTCTGCTGTAGACAGATGACCTGGTGCTGCTGTCTCCCACTAAGGAGGGTCTGCTGTAGACAGATGACCTGGTGCTGCTGTCTCCCACTAAGGAGGGTCTGCTGTATGCAGATGACCTGGTGCTGCTGTCTCTCACTAAGGGTCTGCTGTATGCAGATGACCTGGTGCTGCTGTCTCCCACTAACGAGGGTCTGCTGTATGCAGATGACCTGGTGCTGCTGTCTCCCACTAAGGAGGGTCTGCTGTAGACAGATGACCTGGTGCTGCTGACTCCCACTAAGGAGGGTCTGCTGTATGCAGATGACCTGGTGCTGCTGTCTCTCACTAAGGAGGAGTTACAGCAGCACCTAGATCATCTGCACAGGTTCTGTCAGAACTGGACTCTGATTGTTAACGACAGGTTCTGTCAGACCTGGGCTCTTATCGTTAATCACACGTTCTGTCAGACCTGGACTCTGACCGTTAACCACAGGTTCTGTCAGACCTGGGCTCTGACCGTTAATCACACGTTCTGTCAGACCTGGACTCTGACCGTTAACCACAGGTTCTGTCAGACCTGGACTCTGACCGTTAACCACAGGTTCTGTCAGACCTGGACTCTGACC
>NC_074696.1:12607147-12612147 GCF_029448725.1 Salvelinus fontinalis
TGGCTGTCTGCCTGTCTGGCTGTCTGTCTGTCCATCTGGTTGGCTGTCTGTCTGTTTGTCCATCTGTCTGGCTCTCTGTCTGTCTGTCCATCTGGTTGGCTGTCTGTCTGTCTGTCCATCTGTCTGGCTGTCTGTCTGTCTGTCCATCTGGTTGGCTGTCTGTCTGTCTGGCTATCTTATTGGCTGTCTGCCTGTCTGGCTGTCTGTCTGTCTGTCCATCTGGTTGGCTGTCTGTCTGTCTGTCCGTCTGTCTGTCTGTCTGTCTGTCTGTCCATCTGGTTGGCTGTCTGTCTGTCTGGCTATCTGGTTGGCTGTCTGTCTGTCTGTCCATCTGGTTGGCTGTCTGCCTGTCTGGCTGTCTGTCTGTCCATCTGGTTGGCTGTCTATCTGTCTGGCTATCTGTTTGTCTGTTGTCTGGTCCAATGTCTATCTGAATTGCATCTTGTCAAAAGAAAATGCAATTCATAACCGAATTATGAAGTTGAAAAAGTAAATATGGCGGCACAGGATAGGAAATTATCCAAATAAAATCAAATTGTATTTGTTACATGCGCCAAAAAAACAGGTGTAGACCTAACAATGAAATGCTTACTTACACGCCCTTAACCAACAATACAGTTTTAAGAAAATACCTAAAAAAGTAAGAGATAAAAGTAACAAATAATTAAAGAGCAGCAGTAAAAAAAACTATTGCGAGGCTATATACAGGGGGTACCGGGGCATGGGGAATGCAAAAGGTATGGGTACCCATTTGATTACATGTTCAGGAGTCTTATGGCTTGGGGGTAGAAGCTGTTTAGAAGCCTCTTGGACCTAGACTTGGCGCTCCGGTACCACTTGCCGTGCGGTAGCAGAAAGAAGTCTTTGACTAGGGTGGCTGGAGTCTTTGACAATTTTTAATGCCTTCCTCTGATACCGCCAGGTATAGAGGTCCTGGATGGCAGGAAGCTTGGCCCCAGTGATGTACTGGGCCGTATGCACTACCCTCTGTAGTGCCTTGCGGTCGGAGGCCGAGCAGTTGCCATACCAGGCGGTGATGCAACCCGTCAGGATGCTCTCGATGGTGCAGCTGTAAAATCTTTTAAGGATCTGAGGATCCATTCCAAATATTTTCAGTTTCCTGAGGGGGAATAGGTTTTGTCGTGCCCTCTTCACGACTATCTTGGTGTGCTTGGACCATGTTAGTTTGTTGGTGATGTGGATGCCAAGGAACTTGAAGCTCTAAACACGCTCCACTACAGCCCCGTCAATGAGAATGGGGGCGTGCTCGGTCCTCCTTTTCCTGTAGTCCACAATCATCTCCTTTGTCTTGATGTTGAGGGAGAGGTTGTTGTCCTTGCACCAGACGGTCATGTCTCTGACCTCCTCCCTATAGGCTGTCTCATCATTGTCGGTGACACTGTTGTGTCATCGGCAAACTTAATGATGGTGATGGAGTCATGCCTGGCCATGCAGTCATGAGTGAACAGGGAGTACAGGAGGGGACTGAGCATGACTCCAAAGGCCATAACCAGCCTTTCAAAGCACTTCACGGCTGCAGACGTGAGTGCTACGGGTCGGTAGTCATTTAGGCAGGTTACCTTAGTGTTCTTGTGCACAGGGACTATGGTGGTCTGCAGCCAGACTCAGACAGGGAAAGGTTGAAAATGTCAGTGAAGACACTTGCCAGTTGGTCAGCGCATGCTCGGAGTACACATCCTGGTAATCCGTCTGGCCCTGCGGCCTTGTAAAGTGAATGTTGACCTGTTTAAAGGTCTTATTCACATCGGCTGCGGAGAGCTTGATCAGTCGTCACGAACAGCTGATGCTCTCATGCATGTTTCAGTGTTACTGGCCTCGTTACTAAGTTATTTAGCTCGTCTGGTAGGCTTGTGTCACTGGGAAGCTCTCGGCTGTGCTTCACTTTGTAGTCTGTAATAGTTTGCAAGCCCTGCCACATCTGACGAGCGTCGGAGACGGTGTAGTACGATTGGATCTTAGTCCTGTATTGATGTGTTGCCTATTTAAAGGTTCGTCAGGAGGGCATAGCGAGATTCCCTATAAGCTTCTGGGTTAGAGTCCCGCTCCTTGAAAGCGGCAGCTCTACCCTTTAGCTCAGTGCAAATGTTGCCTGTAATCCATGGCTTCTGGTTGGGGTATGTACGTGCAGTCACTGTGGGGCATCATCGATGCACTTATTGATAAAGCCAGTGACTGATGTGGTGTACTCCTCAATGCAATCGGAAGAATCCCGGAACATGTTCCAGTCTGTGGTTCCAGACCGAGTCACTGGTACTTCCTGCTTTAATTCTTGCTTGTAAGCAGGAATCAGGAGGATAGAATTATGGTCAGATTTGCCAAATGGAGGGTGAGGGAGAGCTTTGTACGCATCTCTGTGTGGAGTAAAGGTGGTCTAGAGTTTTTTCCCTCTGGTTGCACATTTAACATGCTGGTAGAAATTAGGTAAAACTGGTTTAAGTTTCCCTGCATTAAAGTCCCGGCCACTAGGAGCGCCGCCTCTGGATGAGCGTTTTCCTGTTTGCTTATGGCTTTATACAGCTCGTTGAGTGCGGTTTTAGTGGCAGCATCGGTCTGTGTTGGTATGTAGACAGCTACGAAAAAAATACAGATGTAAACTATCTATGTAGATAGTGTGGTCTACAGCTTATCATGAGATACTCTTCCTCAGGCGAGCAAAACCTTGAGACTTCCTTAGATATCGTGCACCAGCTGTTGTTTACAAATATACATAGACCCCCACAGCTTGTCTTACCAGAGGCTGCTGTTCTATCCTGCCGATAGGGTGTATAACCCGCCAGCTGTATGTTATTAAATTAAGGATGGACCCTTTTTTTAAATTTTCACCTAAAATGACATACCCAAATCTAACTGTCTGTAGCTCAGAACCTGAAGCAAAGATATGCATATTCTTGATACCATTTGAAAGGAAACACTTTGAAGTTTGTGGAAATGTGAAATGAATTTCAGAGAATATAACACATTAGATCTGGTAAAAGATAATACAAAGAAAATTTTTTTTTTTTTTTTTTTTTTGTCCCATCGTCTTTGAAATGCAAGAGAAAGGCCAATATGTGATTTAGGAATCTAGGCGCAATTTAGATTTTGGTCACTAGATGGCAGCAGTGTATGTAAAGGTTTGGACTGATCCAATGAAGCATTGCATTTCTGTTCAAAATGTTCCGTCATGACTGCCCAAATGTGCCTATTGGTTTATTAATACATTTTCAAGTTCATTATCTCCTCAAACAATAGCATGGTATTTTTCCACTGTAATAGCTACTGTAAATTGGACCGTGTAGTTAGATTAACAAGAATTTAAGCTTTCTGCCCATATCAGATATGTCTATGTCCTGGGAAATGTACTTTTTTAACTTAAAACGTCATGCTAATCACATTACCGCACGTTAGATCAACCGTTCCGTGGGGGGGGGGGGGGGGGGGGGTGTCGTTCAGTAATGCTGTCGTTCAGCCAAGTCTCGGTGGTAGGATATACGTGCTTTCAGTTCATCCCATTTTTTCCCCAGTGATTGAACGTTGGCTAACAGTACGGATGGCAAAGGCCACTCGTCGCAAAATAGCACGGTTGGTTAAGAGCCAATAAAAATGTCAGCCATCCTCTCAGGCTCCATCACAGATTTGGTAGCTAACTGCTGTTTAAATGGATTAAGTTTTGTTTTCTTTATCATGGTGATAACATGTTCAAGGCTGAAATCACAGTGATCACAATATTGGTTAATTATTGAATTATTTGTCTTTTTATTCATTATTTAAAAATAATATCTTCAGCTCTTGGAGACGCTCACCTTGGGGACTAGCTAACAAGCTACAGAACGACAGGCACTTACTCAACTCAGTGTGTGTATGTATGTGTGTGTGTGTGTTTGTGTGTGTGTTTGTGTGTGTGTGTGTCTGTGTGTGCACACACACACTCCACTATAGCAGCAGAGAAACACTAAAGCCCATAAAAGCGCTGCCATTAGAGAAACACTGAAACTGTTGTCATGTTCATCTGTTTAGCACCTAGTTAAAACAGTTGTCATGTTCATCTGTTTATCACCTAGTTAAAACAGTTGTCATGTTCATCTGTTTATCACCTAGTTAAAACAGTTGCTGTGTGTTATAGAAAACCCTGCAGTGGTTGTTTTACAGCAGCCAGGTCACACGTGATACAAGTCAGGATTAGACGTTTGTCCATGTCTGAGGACGTCGGGAGATGACATAGAAACTGACCACTAGGGGCAACAGTGAGCGCTGTTATCTTCAAGGTGGTTTCAGTTTTGCTAGGGTGTAGTGAACCGGGATGGTGGATGAGCATAAGCAACTGCCTCTGGGGTAGAAGGGACAGAAGCTTGCAACTGCCTCTGGGGTAGAAGGGCCAGAAGCTTGCAACTGCCTCTGGGGTAGAAGGGACAGAAGCTTGCAACTGCCTCTGGGGTAGAAGGGCCAGAAGCTTGCAACTGCCTCTGGGGTAGAAGGGACAGAAGCTTGCAACTGCCTCTGGGGTAGAAGGGACAGAAGCTTGCAACTGCCTCTGGGGTAGAAGGGACAGAAGCTTGCAACTGCCTCTGGGGTAGAAGGGACAGAAGCTTGCAACTGCCTCTGGGGTAGAAGGGACAGAAGCTTGCAACTGCCTCTGGGGTAGAAGAAGAAGCTTGTATGTTCAAATCCAGCAATATAAAGTTGTTTTTGAGATGTTAGTTTTAAGCCTATCCCAAACCTTAACCCTTACCGTAACCAGATAATGCCTAACCGTACGTTTTGGAGTTAATTCCTAAACTTAACCCTAACCTTAAAAAATGTGGATGTAAATGCCTAAACTTAACCTTAAACACTTCAAAATTTGAAATATGAGAAACATGGATGAACGTCTAATTCTGACGTGAGACTGTGAGAGCTAGTTGTGTATAGACCAGTCAGCAGTGAGGGGATGATGGTTGTCAGGTTGTGTCTTTCTAAATGTGTCTGAAATGGCTATTCTGTCTTCTGTTATTCTAATCTTC
>NC_074696.1:12617147-12627147 GCF_029448725.1 Salvelinus fontinalis
GGGAGAGGACCTGCGAGAGGACCTGGAGGAGGAACTGGGAGAGGAACTGGAGGAGGACCTGGGAGAGGAACTGGGAGAGGAACTGGAGGAGGACCTGTGAGAGGAACTGGAGGAGGACCTGGGAGAGGAACTGGGAGAGGACCTGGAGGAGGACCTGGGAGAGGACCTGGAGGAGGACCTGGGAGAGGAACTGGAGGAGGAACTGGGAGAGGAACTGGGAGAGGACCTGGAGGAGGACCTGGAGGAGGACCTGGAGGAGGACCTGGAGGAGGACCTGGGAGAGGACCTGGAGGAGGACCTGTGAGAGGAACTGGGAGAGGAACTGGAGGAGGAACTGGGAGAGGAACTGGGAGAGGGCCTGGGAGAGGAACTGGGAGAGGAACTGGAGGAGGACCTGGAGGATGACCTGGGAGAGGACCTGGGAGAGGACCTGGGAGAGGACCTGGGAGAGGACCTGGGAGAGGACCTGGGAGAGGAACTGGGAGAGGACCTGGGAGAGGAACTGGGAGAGGACCTGGGAGAGGAACTGGGAGAGGACCTGGGAGAGGACCTGGGAGAGGACCTGGGAGAGGACCTGGAGAGGAACTGGGAGAGGAACTGGGAGAGGAACTGGGAGAGGAACTGGGAGAGGACCTGGAGGAGGACCTGGGAGAGGACCTGGAGGAGGACCTGGGAGAGGACCTGGGAGAGGAACTGGGAGAGGACCTGGAGGAGGACCTGGAGGAGTACCTGGAGGAGGACCTGGAGGAGGAACTGGGAGAGGAACTGGGAGAGGAACCGGGAGAGGACCTGGAGGAGGACCTGGGAGAGGACCTGGAGGAGGACCTGGGAGAGGAACTGGAGGAGGACCTGGGAGAGGAACTGGGAGAGGACCTGGGAGAGGACCTGGGAGAGGACCTGGGAGAGGACCTGGGAGAGGACCTGGAGAGGACCTGGGAGAGGAACTGGGAGAGGAACTGGGAGAGGAACTGGGAGAGGTACTGGGAGAGGACCTGGAGGAGGACCTGGGAGAGGACCTGGAGGAGGACCTGGGAGAGGACCTGGGAGAGGAACTGGGAGAGGAACTGGGAGAGGAACTGGGAGAGGAACTGGGAGAGGACCTGGAGGAGGACCTGGGAGAGGACCTGGAGAGGACCTGGGAGAGGAACTGGGAGAGGAACTGGGAGAGGAACTGGGAGAGGAACTGGGAGAGGACCTGGAGGAGGACCTGGGAGAGGACCTGGAGGAGGACCTGGGAGAGGACCTGGGAGAGGAACTGGGAGAGGACCTGGAGGAGGACCTGGAGGAGGACCTGGAGGAAGACCTGGAGGAGGAACTGGGAGAGGAACTGGGAGAGGAACTAGGAGAGGACCTGGAGGAGGACCTGGGAGAGGACCTGGAGGAGGACCTGGGAGAGGAACTGGAGGAGGAACTGGGAGAGGAACTGGGAGAGGAACTGGGAGAGGACCTGGGAGAGGAACCGGGAGAGGAACTGGGAGAGGAACTGGAGGAGGAACTGGTAGAGGGACATGGAGAGGAACTGGGAGAGGGACTGGGAGAGGACCTGGGAGAGGGACTGGCAGAGGGACTGGGAGAGGAACTGGGAGAGGAACTGGGAGAGGGACTGGGAGAGGAACTGGGAGAGGAACTGGGAGAGGACCTGGGAGAGGAACTAGGAGAGGACCTGGGAGAGGACCTGGAGGAGGACCTGGGAGAGGACCTGGGAGAGGACCTGGGAGAGGACCTGGGAGAGGAACTGGAAGAGTGTTGGACACAAATCATTCAGCCTAAGATTAGGTTACTCCTCTGAGACCAACTGGGTTGTCAAAAGACTATGTTAACCCGCTGAGCTAAAGCCTGAAAAGCCAGTTAAAGTTTACACAGGACTTCAGGTCTCAGGCAAGTACACACTTTCTCCAAGTATCTGAATGACATCTGCAATGTCAGGCACCATCCTCGCCAACACATTAGACACCACACACACACTCTCGTCGTTCTCCACAACTCAGTGAAATAACTTTCTGTAGTCTTTGTAGTACAGTAGAAAGTACATACGCCGCAAAACTCGAACCACAGAGTTTCTACACCTGTGTACTGTACTGTCTTTACCCAAACCGTGTGTTGTCTCCCTCTTTCCTCACCATCTGTCCTCTAATCATGTCCAGTAACTACAGCACTAGCGGGCTGGTCTGCTATACCAACTCTGACCACAAGAGGATGCTGCTGTCTCATACTCTGCAGCTCATGCTGGGTATACTTGTAAATAAGCCGTGTTTATTCAGTATACAATTAATATACTGCCCAAACATTCTATTATGTTCTACAATGTCGTATTTCTATCTGAATCGCTGTGAACATTTCTGGTACCTGAATAATCCCAAATCCAACCTTATCCTTTTACTAGTAACAATATATAAACGTAACCATTATACCACATATTTGTATAAAGGTGAATAATTCCTCAACATGATGTTGATCAGACTTCAGAACTAATAACTTAATGTTAGATCACGTTTACCTTAAGTTTCCCTGCATCAGTAGATTCTCCCAGGAATCGAAAGTGGAAGGTATCACTCTGTGTCCTTGGGCTGTTTGTGGGGTGGGGGTATCTGGGAGGAAAAATCCCTGATATTCCTGTGGGACATCAAACACACAAACCCATACACACACGCACGCACGCACGCCCGCCCGCACGCAAGCACGCACGCACGCACGCACGCACGCACACACACACACACACACACACACACACACACACACACACACACACACACACACACACACACACACACACACACACACACACACACACACACACACACACACACACACACAGCTCCTCAAATTGAAACTGCATGTGCAGAGTGATCTGAATGTGATTCTTCCGCCGGAGGCGAGACATGAATGAAAAGCTTCATTGTCATCATGACGTAAGATTGTTACTTATTTTTTCGCCACCCCCTTCCTTAACAGATGATAACTTTATTGCTTATTCATTATTTTGTACTTTTCCCCAAAAACATTTTTTTGTTGTTGTTGTTAAAACCCCCAAAATATTAGTGTTGAAATATAAGATTAATAGATGATTCCTTTATCTTAATTTCTTCCGTTCTTATGGTAATATCATTCTCTTTAAGGCTCAAGAAAGAAAAGATGACATGGGTGAAATAACCTTTTGGTGTGTGAGGAACAATATCTCTAGGAGTGAGTCACACACACGCGGTGTTAGCAGGCCTAGTGACACAGGCCTAGTGTGTTGTTTTTGCATTGTCTTTTTCTCCATTGGAATGTGCTTAGCCTGGTTGTAGTCTGTGTTTGTAACACTCCACATTTAACACAACTAAATAAATGTACGCAACACTCCACATTTAACACAACTAAATAAATGTACGCAACATTCCACATTTAACACAACTAAATGAATGTCCGTGCCTGTGACCATAAGATGGCGTAAACAGTGCCTCCCCTCCCTGCGGTATAAAAAGCGGTCTCCCCCTTATACAATCAGAGCCTCTCTCTTTCTCCCTGTTGCAAACAGACACCTGGAACAGAGTCCTGATGCAGTGACGGCGGTGACATCATTGTTTAGAAACAGAGGGTTATTGTGTGATAACAGGAATGTTGAACACACACAAACACACTAGTGATGTGTGTTTTGACTCATTTACCCGCAGTCCATGTGGTTACATCTGCGGGCGGGCGGGTTTAGATTAATGAAACATTGTGTGGATAAAAGGTGAGCAGGTGTAGAGTGTCACGCCCTGACCTTAGTTATCTATGTTTTCTTTATTATTTTGGTTAGGTTAGGGTGTGACCAGGGTGGGTATGATTGTTTTGTGTTGTCTAGTTTTTTTTGTATGTCTAGGGGTTTTGGTATGTCTAGGTATATGTACTGTATGTCTATGGTGGCCTGAATTGGTTCCCAACCAGAGGCAGCTGTTTATCGTTGTCTCTGATTGGGGATCATATTTAGGTTGCCATTTTCCCTTTTGGTTTTGTAGGTTCTTATTCTATGTTTAGTTGTCTGTCTGCACTAGCCATATTAGCTTCACGGTTTGTTTTGTTATTTTGTTATTTTTGTTCAGTGTTCATTCTTTAAATAAAGAAGAATGTACGCTTATCACGCTGCGCCTTGGTCTCCTCTGTACGACGGCCGTGACATAGAGTAATGAAATATTGTGTGGATAAAAGGCGGGTGGCGGGTGGCGGGCGGTTTGAATAAAGAGATAATACCTTAAATCCATAAATGTATAATTTTTGGTCCATTGAGGTTTTTCTTTAATTATTTTAGGCGATCTGGCATTAGTGTGTTAAAGCCCAGTGGTGTAAAGTACCTAAGTAAAAATACTTTGAAGTCTTAAGTCGTTTTTTTGGGTATCTGTACTTTACTATTTATATTTTTGACAACTTTTACTTTTACTTCACTACATTCGATTCCCTGATCCACCTCTATGCAGACGACACCATTCTGTATACTTCCGGCCCTTCCCTGGACACTGTGCTATCTAACCTCCAAACGAGCTTCAATGCCATACAACACTCCTTCCGTGGCCTCCAACTGCTCTTAAACGCTAGTAAAACCAAATGCATGCTTTTCAACCGTTCGCTGCCTGCACCCGCACGCCCGACTAGCATCACCACCCTGGACGGTTCCGACCTAGAATATGTGGACATCTATAAGTACCTAGGTGTCTGGCTAGACTGCAAACTCTCCTTCCAGACTCATATCAAACATCTCCAATCCAAAATCAAATCTAGAGTCGGCTTTCTATTCCGGAACAAAGCCTCCTTCACTCACGCCGCCAAACTTACCCTAGTAAAACTGACTATCCTACCGATCCTCGACTTCGGCGATGTCATCTACAAAATAGCTTCCAATACTCTACTCAGCAAACTGGATGCAGTTTATCACAGTGCCATCCGTTTTGTTACTAAAGCACCTTATACGACCCACCACTGCGACCTGTATGCCCTAGTCGGCTGGCCCTCGCTACATGTTCGTCGTCAGACCCACTGGCTCCAGGTCATCTACAAGGCTATGCTAGGTAAAGTGCCGCCTTATCTCAGTTCACTGGTCACGATGGCTACACCCACCCGTAGCACGCGCTCCAGCAGGTGTATCTCACTGATCATCCCTAAAGCCAAAACCTCATTTGGACGCCTTTCCTTCCAGTTCTCTGCTGCCTGCGACTGGAACGAATTGCAAAAATCTCTGAAGTTGGAGACTTTTATCTCCCTCAACAACTTTAAAAATCTGCTATCCGAGCAGCTAACCGATCGCTGCAGCTGTACATAGTCCATCTGTAAACTACCCACCCAATTTACCTACCTCACCCCCATACTGCTTTTATTTATTTACTTTTCTGCTCTTTTGCACACCAGTATCTCTTCTTGCACATGATCATCTGATGATTTATCACTCCAGTGTTAATCTGCTAAATTGTAATTATTCGATTTATTGCCTACCTCATGCCTTTTGCACACATTGTATATAGATTCTCTTTTTTCTACCATGTTATTGACTTGTTTATTGTTTACTCCATGTGTAACTCTGTGTTGTTGTCTGTTCACACTGCTATGCTTTATCTTGGCCAGGTCGCAGTTGCAAATGAGAACTTGTTCTCAACTAGCCTACCTGGTTAAATAAAGGTGAAATAAAATAAATAAATAAACATTCCTAAAGAAAATCCTGTACTTTTTACTCAACTAATTTTCCCTGACACCCAAAAGTACTCGCTACATTTTCAATGCTTAGCAGGACAGGAAAATTGAGTAATTCAAACACTTATCAAGAGAACATCCCTGGTGATCCCTACTGCCTCTGATCTGTCGGACTCACTAAACACATGCTTCGTTAGTAAATGATGTCTGAGAGTTGGAGAGTGCCCCTGGCTATCTGTAAATGCAAAAAAAACTAGAAAATGCGGCCATCCGCTTTGCTTAATATAAGGAATTTTAAATGATGTATACTTGTACATTTACTTTTGATAGTTAAGTACATTTTAGCAATTACATTTATGTTTTGATGCTTAAGTATATTTAAAACGGGTGAGAAAAGTAATGTTTGAGAAAGATTTGATGATAGCAGTGCTGGCTATGTTATGTGTGATGATTGTGAGGCGTTATACAAATTTGAAAGTCACAAGATAGGGCCTTCAAATAGGACTATGGCACGTCAAGGGAACTGTAGCCTACTGTTTAGATGAGTTAAATGGAAACTGAAATCTGGACACTTACTGTAAGTCTATAACCACTCACATAGCGTCAATATTAACTCCTGCATCATTAAGCATTTCTTGCAGTAAAATTATACACCAAATGTAGACACATTTTGACTCGAGAAACAAGAGTGGAGGCACATTTCTTTTTGAGAGAATGTGAAAAGTGTCAAGTTTGAGAAACAGACGCCTCACAAGTCCTCAACTGGCAGCTTCATTAAATAGTACCCGCAAAACATCAGTCTCAACATCAACAGTGAAGAGGCGACTCCGGGATGCTGGCCTTCTAGGCAGAGTTCCTCTGTCCAGTGTCTGTGTTCTTTTGCCCATCTTAATCTTTTATTTTTATTGGCCAGTCTGAGATATGGCTATTTCTTTGCATTTTCTTCCTGAAAGTTTTTGCTACGCCGTGAAAGAAGTGGAGATGACAGAGAAAACTTTACCGATGTCAACTAGATTCAAGCATTTAATTCTATCGATTGATGACATTCTTCTGGTGAGTAAGGGCTTATTGGGCTTCTAGGGCAGTGGTTCCCAAACGTATTATTATTATAGTCCTGTACCCCTTCAAACATTCAACCTCCAGCTGCATACCCCCTCTAGCACCAGGGTCAGTGCACTCTGAAATGTTGTTTATTGCCATCATTGTAAGCCTGCCACACACACACACTATACAATACATTTATTAAACATAAGAATGAGTGTGAGTTTTTTGTCACAACCAGGCTCGTGGGAAGTGACAATGAGCTCTTATAGGACCAGGGCATAAATAATATAATAATAATCAATAATTGAGCTCTTTATTTAGCCATCTTACATATAAAACCTTATTTGTTTATCAATAATTGTGAATAACTCACCACAGGTTAATGAGAATGGTGTGCTTAATGATGCACATACAGTGCTAAGTTTTCATCCCCCTTGGCGTTTTACCTATTTTGTTGCATTACAACCTGTAATTTATTTGGATTTCATGTAATGGACATACATAAAATAGTCCAAATTGGTGAAATGAACTGAAAAAAATAACTTGTTTCAAAAAATAAATAAAAAATAAAAACAGAAAAGTGGTGTGTGTATATATGTATTCACCCCCTTTGCTATGAAGCCCCTAAATAAGATCTGGTGCAACCAATTACCTTCAGAAGTCACATAATTAGTTAAATAAAGTCCACCTGTGTGCAATCTAAGTGTCACATGATCTGTCACATGATCTCAGTATATATACACCTGTTCTGAAAGGCCCCAGAGTCTGCAACACCACTAAGCAAGGGGCACCATGAAGACCAAGGAGCTCTCCAAACAGGTCAGGGACAACATTGTGGAGAAGTACAGATCGGGGTTGGGCTATAAAAAGATATCAGAAACTGTGAACATCCCATGGGGCACCATTAAATCCATTATAAAAAAATAAAGAATATGTCACCACAACAAACCCGCCAAGAGAGGGCCGCCCACCAAAACTCACGGACCAGGCAAGGAGGGCATTATTCAGAGAGGCAACAAAGAGACCAGAGATAACCCTGAAGGAGCTGCAAAGCTCCACAGTGGAGATTGGAGTATTTGTCCATAGAACCACTTTAAACCATACACTCCACAGAGCTGGGCTTTAAAGAAGGGTGGACAGAAAAAAAGACATTGCTTAAAGAAAAAAATGTGCAAACACGTTTGGTGTTCGCCAAAGGGCATGTGGGAGACTCCCCAAAAATGTGGAAGAAGTCACTCTGGTCAGATGAGACTAAAATGTAGCTTTTTGGCCATCAAGGAAAACGCTATATCTGGTGCAAACCCAACACCTCCCATCACCCCGAGAGCACCATCCCCACAGTGAAGCATGGTGGTGGCAGCATCATGCTGTGGGGATGTTTTTCATCGGCAGCGACTGGGATACTGGTTAGAATTGAAGGAATGATGGATGGCGCTAAATACAGGGAAATTCTTGAGGAAAACCTGTTTGTCTTCCAGAGATTTGAGACTGGGACGGAGGTTCACCTTCCAGCAGGACAATGACCCTAAGCGTACTGCTAAAGCAACACTCGAGTGGTTTAAGGGGAAACATTTAAATGTCTTGGGATGGCCTAGTCAAAGCCCAGACCTCAATCCAATTGAGAATCTGTGTTATGACTTAACGATTGCTGTACACCAGCGGAACCCATCCAGCTTGAAGGAACTGTAGCAGTTTTGCCTTGAAGAATGGGCAAAAATCCCAGTGGCTAGATGTGCCAAGCTTATAGAGACATACCCCAAGAGACTTGTAGCTGTAATTGCTGCAAAAGGTGGCTCTACAAAGTATTGACTTTGGGGGGGGGGGGAGGGTGAATAATTATGCACGCTTAAGTTCTCAGATTTTTTGTCATATTTCTTGTTTGTTTCACAATAACAAAAACATGTTACATTTTCAAAGTGGTAGGCATGTTGTGTAAATCAAATGATACAACCCCCCCAAAAATAAATTTTAATTCCAGGTTGTAAGGCAATAAAATAGGACAAATGCCAATGGGGGTGAATTCTTTCACAAGCCACTGTAACTCTGCAATGTTGGGATGTATTGGAGGGAGTCTCAGTCTTAAATCATTTTCCACACACAGTCTGTGCCTGTATTTAGTTTTCATGCCGAGAATCCACTCTCACATAGGTACATGGTTGCAAAGGGCATCAGTGTCTTAACAGCGCGGTTTACCAAGGCAAGAAACTCTGAGCGCAGCCCTATCCAGAAATCTGGCAGTGGCTTCTGATTAAATTCAAGCAAGCTGGTCCTGGGGCTCTGTTCACAAACACAAACAGACCCCACAGAGCCCCAGGACAGCAACACAATTAGACCCAACCAAATCATGAGAAAACAACAAGATAATTACTTGACACATTGGAAAGAATTAACAAAAAAACTGAGCAAACTAGAATGCTATTTGGCCCTAAACAGAGAGTACATAGTGGCAGAATACCTGACCACTGTGACTGACCCAAACTTAAGGAAAGCTTTGACTATGTACAGACTCAGTGAGCATAGCCTTGCTATTGAGAAAGGCCGCCGTAGACAGACCTGGCTCTCAAGAGAAGACAGGCTATGTGCACACTGCTCACAAAATGAGGTGGAAACTGAGCTGCACTTCCTAACCTCCTGCTAAATGTATGACCATATTAGAGACACATATTTCCCTCAGATTACACAGATCCACAAAGGATTTGAAAACAAACCCAGTTTTGATAAACTCCCATATCTACTGGGTGAAATACGACAATGTGCCATCACAGCAGCAAGATTTGTGACCTGTTGCCACAAGAAAAGGTCAACTAGTGAAGAACAAACACCACTGTAAATACAACCCATATTTATGTTTATTTATTTTCCCTTTTGTACTTTAACTATTTGCACATCGTTACAACACTGTTGCAACACTGTAATGTTTACTGTAACTTATTATTGTTAATTACACTTTTGTTAATTATCTACTTCACTTGCTTTGGCAATGTTAACATATGTTTCCCATGCCAATAAAGCCCCTTGAAATGAATTGAGAGAGATAACAAGAGAGGGGGCGAATTTCTCATGCAGGGAGAAAATAATTAAATGGACGTGAAACGCTCAAGGTTGACACATTGCAAAGAAGAAACATTATAAAAACACAGGACAGGTGGTATTCGGATGAGCTCAGTCTCTCCTGGGACGCAGAATATGCTGGGGAATGCACACAACAACAGACAACAGCTGCTACGATGAGAGAGAAAGAGAGATGTCTCATTTTCACTTTCTCCTTTTCGCTTTAAAGCTTGCCGGGTGATTCTACATGAAGCAGATTAATGGG
>NC_074696.1:12632147-12637147 GCF_029448725.1 Salvelinus fontinalis
TGTCCCTGTATGACTGGTTTGGAGGGACTATGTCCCTGTATGACTGGTTTGGAGGGACTATGTCCCTGTATGACTGGCTTGGAGGGACTATGTCCCTGTGTGACTGGCTTGGAGGGACTATGTCCCTGTGTGACTGGCTTGGAGAGACTATGTCCCTGTATGACTGGCTTGGAGAGACTATGTCCCATGACTGGCTTGGAGAGACTATGTCCCTGTATGACTGGCTTGGAGGGACTATGTCCCTGTATGACTGGCTTGGAGGGACTATGTCCCTGTATGACTGGCTTGGAGAGACTATGTCCCTGTGTGACTGGCTTGGAGAGACTATGTCCCCTTTATGACTGGCTTGGAGAGACTATGTCCCTGTATGACTGGTTTGGAGGGACTATGTCCCTGTATGACTGGCTTGGAGGGACTATGTCCCTGTATGACTGGCTTGGAGGGACTATGTCCCTGTATGACTGGCTTGGAGGGACTATGTCCCTGTGTGACTGTCTTGGAGAGACTATGTCCCTGTATGACTGGCTTGGAGAGACTATGTCCCTGTATGACTGGCTTGGAGAGACTATGTCCCTGTATGACTGGCTTGGAGGGACTATGTCCCTGTATGACTGGCTTGGAGAGACTTTGTCCCTGTATGACTGGCTTGGAGAGACTATGTCCCTGTATGACTGGCTTGGAGGGACTATGTCCCTGTATGACTGGCTTGGAGAGACTTTGTCCCTGTATGACTGGCTTGGAGAAACTATGTCCCTGTATGACTGGCTTGGAGAGACTATGTCCCTGTATGACTGGCTTGGAGGGACTATGTCCCTGTATGACTGGCTTGGAGAGACTATGTCCCTGTGTGACTGGCTTGGAGAGACTATGTCCCTGTATGACTGGCTTGGAGGGACTATGTCCCTGTATGACTGGCTTGGAGAGACTTTGTCCCTGTATGACTGGCTTGGAGAGACTATGTCCCTGTGTGACTGGCTTGGAGAGACTATGTCCCTGTATGACTGGCTTGGAGAGACTATGTCCCTGTATGACTGGCTTGGAGAGACTATGTCCCTGTATGACTGGCTTGGAGGGACTATGTCCCTGTGTGACTGGCTTGGAGGGACTAAACATAACCAAGTGGGCCGGAGCTACAGACTCTAGGGTATGTTTCCCAGACACAGATTCAGCCTGGTCCTGGACTAGTTTTAGTCTGTGTCAGATAATCCGGACCATGTTTTACTGCTTGATTACAGGAACGTTGTATAGAAAACTCTTGAATACTGGCTGTGAAATAAGAGTCCTTTAAAATATCCAGTCAAATGAAAGAGAGCTACTGATGTATGTAGAATCAAATCAAATCACATCACGTTTTATTTGTAATATGCACCAAATACAACAGGTGTAGGTAGACCTTACCATGAAATGCTTACTTACAAGCCCTTAACCAACAATGCCGTTTTAAGAAAAAATAAGAGTTAAGAAGAAAAACATTTAATAAATAATCTAAAAAATAAAAGAGCTAAAATAACAATGTGGAGGCTCTATACATGGTGTTACGGTATAGAGTCAATGTGGAGGCTATATACATGGTGTTACGGTATAGAGTCAATGTGGAGGCTATATACAGAGTGTTTTACGGTATAGAGTCAATGTGGAGGCTCTATACATGGTGTTACGGTACAGAGTCAATGTGGAGGCTATATACAGGGGGTACCGGTACAGAGTAAATGTGGAGGCTCTATACAGAGTGTTACGGTATAGAGTCAATGTGGAGGCTCTATACATGGTGTTACGGTACAGAGTCAATGTGGAGGCTATATACAGGGGGTACCGGTACAGAGTCAATGTGGAGGCTCTATACAGAGTGTTACGGTATAGAGTCAATGTGGAGGCTCTATACATGGTGTTACGGTATAGAGTCAATGTGGAGGCTCTATACATGGTGTTACGGTATAGAGTCAATGTGGAGGCTATATACAGAGTGTTACGGTATAGAGTCAATGTGGAGGCTATATACAGAGTGTTACGGTATAGAGTCAATGTGGAGGCTCTATACATGGTGTTACGGTATAGAGTCAATGTGGAGGCTCTATACATGGTGTTACGGTATAGAGTCAATGTGGAGGCTATATACAGAGTGTTACGGTATAGAGTCAATGTGGAGGCTATATACAGAGTGTTACGGTATAGAGTCAATGTGGAGGCTATATACAGAGTGTTACGGTATAGAGTCAATGTGGAGGCTATATACAGAGTGTTACGGTATAGAGTCAATGTGGAGGCTATATACAGAGTGTTTTACGGTATAGAGTCAATGTGGAAGCTATATACAGAGTGTTACGGTATAGAGTCAATGTGGAGGCTCTATACAGAGTGTTACGGTATAGAGTCAATGTGGAGGCTCTATACAGAGTGTTACGGTATAGAGTCAATGTGGAGGCTCTATACAGAGTGTTACGGTATAGAGTCAATGTGGAGGCTCTATACAGAGTGTTATGGCATAGAATCAATGTGGAGGCTATATACAGGGTGTTACGGTACAGAATCAATGTGGAGGCTATATACCGAGTGTTACGTTATAGAGTCAATGTGGAGGCTATATACAGGGGGTACCGGTACAGAGTCAATGTGGAGGTTATATACAGGGGGTACCGGTACAGAGTCAACGTGGAGGCTATATACAGGGGGTACCAGTACTGAGTCAATGTGGAGGCTATATACAGAGTGTTACGGTACAGAGTCAATGTGGAGGCTATATACAGGGGGTACCGGTACAGAGTCAATGTGGAGGCTATATACAGGGTGTTACGGTACAAAGTCATCGTGGAGGCTATATACAGGGTGTTACGGTACAGAGTCAATGTGGAGGCTATATACAGGGGGTACCGGTACAGAGTCAATGTGGAGGCTATATACAGGGGGTACCGGTACAGAGTCAATGTGGAGGCTATATACAGGGGGTACCGGTACAGAGTCAATGTGGAGGCTATATACAGGGGGTACCGGTACAGAGTCAATGTGGAGGCTATATATAGGGGGTACCGGTACAGAGTCAATGTGGAGGCTATATACAGGGGGTACTGGTACAGAGTCAATGTGCGGGGGTACAGGTTAGTTGAGGTAATTGAAGTAATATGTACCTGTAGGTGTGGGTAAAGTGACTATGCTTAGATAATACATAATAAACAGTGAGTAGCTGCAGCGTAAAAAATAGTCCGGGTAGCTATTTGATTAGCTGTTCAGGAGTCTTTTGGCTTGGGGTTAGAAGCTGTTAAGAAGCCTTTTGAACTAGACTTGCCACTCTGGTACCGCTTGCCGTGTGGCAGCAGAGAGAACAATCTATGACTAGGGTGGCTGGAGTCTTGGGCAATTTTTAGGGCCTTCTTCTGACACCGCCTGGTGTAGAGGTCCTAGATGACAGGAAGCTTGGCCCCAGTGATGTACTGCACCATATGCTCTACCCTCTGTAGCACCTTGCGGTCGAAGGCTGAGCCGTTGCCATACCATGCGGTGATGCAGCCAGTCAGGATGCTCTTAGTGATGAGCTTTGTGGGCACTATGGTGTTGAACGCAGAGCTCTAGTCAATGAACAGCATTCTCACGTAGCTGCTTCTTTTGTCCAGGTGGGAAAAGGCAGTGTGGAGTGCAATAGAGATTATGTCATCTGTGGATCTGTTGGGGCGGTATGTAAATTGGAGTGGGTCTAGGGTTTATGTGATAATGGTGTTGATGTGAGCCATGACCAGCCTTTCAAAGCATTTCATGGCTACAGATGTGAGTGCTACGGGTTGGTAGTCAATTAGGCATGTTACCTTGGTGTTCTTGGGCACAGGGACTATGGTGGTCTGCTTGAAACATGTAGGTATTATTGAAAATGTCTGTGAAGACACTTGCCAGTTGGTCAGCTCATGCTCGGAGTACACATCCTGGTAATCCGTCTGGCCCTGCGGCCTTGTAAAGTGAATGTTGACCTGTTTAAAGGTCAACAGTTTAAAAGGAAGCCCAGCTTCCCTCTAACCTTTGACATCTGACCTCTGACCCCTAACAGGGTTTCCTGGATGGAGCTGAGGTGGGAGAGCGCTGTGACCTGGCAGCGACCCTGACCAGGAGAGGGTGTGGCCTAGAATTCATAGAGAATCCAGAGGTCATGGTGGAGGTCAACCCTACGACCAGCAGAACCCAGGTTTCACCTGGAGAGATCACACTCACACTCCGACCAGGTGAGGGGCAGAGTAACTCACCAATTGGCTGTTTGCACACAGACCTGTTATAATGTACATCATGATGTAAGTTCACTTTAAGATGGATTTTCTGATTGTTGTACATATATTGTCCTGAGCTTTATTTCCTGGTTTTAAGTGCTGCGTCCAAATCAACATGACACTGTGTGTAGGTGCTGAGGCCAGTGTGGTAGTAGCAGTCCAGCAGTTAGAGAGGTATCCTGTTGATCTGTACTACCTGGTGGATGTATCAGCATCCATGCAGGACAACCTGGACCTGGTGAGTGACTGGTTGCATCATGTACATTTTATACTTAAAATATTTATAGTTATTATTTATTTAACTAGGCTAGTCGGTTAAGAATGAATTCTTATTTACAATGACGGCCTACCCCGGACGACGCTGGGCAAATTGTGCGCCACCCTATGGGACTCCCAATCACAGCCAGATGTGATTAGGATTTGAACCAGGGACTATAGTGACACCTCGTGCACTGAGAAGCAGTGCCTTAGACAAACTGCGCCACTCTGGTGCCCAAATGTACATTAACAAATACGATTTCAACTGAAATAAATGTATTAATGAATCAATGATTTATTTTATTAGCTGAGCTACGTGTTTACTCTAACCTTTGACATCTCAACCCTGATTGGTTGGATGTAAAATATGTAAATGTGAACAACACTTCCTGATGAATCCCTATTGGTCCAGCTGAAGAAGGTGGGCGTGGCCTTGTCCAACCGTATGAGAGAACATTCCAGTGATCTGCGTCTGGGGTTCGGCTCCTTTGTCGACAA
>NC_074696.1:12639647-12649647 GCF_029448725.1 Salvelinus fontinalis
CACACACACACACACACACACACACACACACACACACACACACACACACACACACACACACACACACACACACACACATACACACACTGTCACGCACACTGTCACACACACACGCACACTGTCACACACACACACACACTGTCACACACACACACACACTGTCACACACACACACACTGTCACACACACACACACACACACACACACACACACACACACACACACACACACTGTCACACACACACACACACACACACACACTGTCACGCACACTGTCACACACACACACACACACACACACACACACACACACACACACACACACACACACACACACACACACACACACTGTCACACACACATACACAGACAAACACACTAAAGGCCAAATCAAACCAAACGTTTGCTCGCAGCCTGGCTGTTTCCATGTCATTCACTACCAGCATGTACACGCTCGTTCGCCTTTCATTTGATTTGGCCTTAACACACACACATACACATACTTATTTACATACACTTATGAACAAATGATGATTACGTGATGAAGACGTGATGAACACATGACGATTACAAGATGATTACATGATGAACATGTGATGATTACATGATGAAGACGTGATGAACATGTGATGATTACATGATGAGTACATGATGAACATGTGATGATTACATGATGATTACATGATGAACATGTGATGATTACGTGATGAACATGTGATGATTACGTGATGAACATGTGATGATTACATGATGAACATGTGATGATTACGTGATGAACACATGATGAACACATGACGATTCCATGATGATTCCATGATGAACATGTGATGATTACATGATGATTACGTGATGAACACATGACGATTCCATGATGAGTACCTGATGAACACATGATGATGAGTACATGATGAACACATGATGATGAGTACCTGATGAACACATGATGATGAGTACCTGATGAACACATGATGATGAACACATGATGATGAGTACCTGATGAACACATGATGATGAACACATGATGATGAGTACCTGATGAACACATGATGATGAACACATGATGATGAGTACCTGATGAACACATGATGATGAGTACATGATGAACACATGATGATGAGTACATGATGAACACATGATGATGAGTACATGATGAACACATGATGATGAGTACCTGATGAACACATGATGATGAACACATGATGATGAGTACCTGATGAACACATGATGATGAGTACCTGATGAACACATGATGATGAACACATGATGATGAGTACCTGATGAACACATGATGATGAACACATGATGATGAGTACCTGATGAACACATGATGATGAGTACCTGATGAACACATGATGATGAGTACCTGATGAACACATGATGATGAACACATGATGATGAGTACCTGATGAACACATGATGATGAGTACCTGATGAACACATGATGATGAGTACCTGATGAACACATGATGATGAGTACATGATGAACACATGATGATGAGTACATGATGAACACATGATGATGAGTACCTGATGAACACATGATGATGAGTACCTGATGAACACATGATGATGAGTACCTGATGAACACATGATGATGAGTACATGATGAACACATGATGATGAGTACCTGATGAACACATGATGATGAGTACATGATGAACACATGATGATGATTACATGATGAACACATGATGATGAGTACCTGATGAACACATGATGATGAGTACCTGATGAACACATGATGATGAGTACCTGATGAACACATGATGATGAGTACCTGATGAACACATGATGATGAGTACCTGATGAACACATGATGATGAGTACCTGATGAACACATGATGATGAGTACATGATGAACACATGATGATGAGTACATGATGAACACATGATGATGAGTACCTGATGAACACATGATGATGAGTACCTGATGAACACATGATGATGAGTACCTGATGAACACATGATGATGAGTACCTGATGAACACATGATGATGAGTACCTGATGAACACATGATGATGAGTACATGATGAACACATGATGATGAGTACATGATGAACACATGATGATGAGTACCTGATGAACACATGATGATGAGTACATGATGAACACATGATGATGAGTACATGATGAACACATGATGATGAGTACCTGATGAACACATGATGATGAGTACATGATGAACACATGATGATGAGTACATGATGAACACATGATGATGAGTACATGATGAACACATGATGATGAGTACCTGATGAACACATGATGATGAGTACATGATGAACACATGATGATGAGTACCTGATGAACACATGATGATGAGTACATGATGAACACATGATGATGAGTACATGATGAACACATGATGATGAGTACCTGATGAACACATGATAATGAGTACATGATGAACACATGATGATGAGTACATGATGAACACATGATGATGAGTACCTGATGAACACATGATGATGAGTACCTGATGAACACATGATGATGAGTACCTGATGAACACATGATGATGAGTACCTGATGAACACATGATGATGAGTACCTGATGAACACCAACATGTCTTGTCTCTCTGTTTCCGTTAGGACCATCCCAGTTTAGGCCTGCTGGCCGAGAAGCTTCTAGAGAACCACATCTATTCACTCTTTGCCGTGGAACAACTACAATATCAGTGGTATGAGGTAATCTCTCTAACACACACACACGCACGCACGCACGCACGCACACACACACACACACACACACACACACACACACACACATACATACATACACACACATACATACACAACTATCTCACAATCATTAACATTGTCTCAAACTGAGATTCCCAGACTCTGTGTCCCTTTCTCTCTGGAATTAACATTCAATTCAATTCAATTCAAGGGGTTTTATTGGCATGGGAAACATATGTTAACATTGCCAAAGCAAGTGAGGTAGATAATATACAAAAGTGAAATAAACAATAATAATGAACAGTAACATTACCCTCACAGAAGTTCCAAAAGAATAAAGACATTACAAATGTGATATTCTGTCTATATACGGTGTTACACAACATCTCTCCTTCTCTCTAGGAGTTGGTCAGGTTGCTACCGGGCTCCAATCTTCTGTTCCAGGCTCCCAACCTCATAGACCTGGTAGTGGATGCATACAAGGTAACACACGCACGCACGCACACACTCACATACACACACTAACACACACGGGGAGGGTGAGGGGTAAGGGGAGGGTGAGGGGTAAGGGGAGGGAGAGGGGTAAGGGCAGAGCGAAGGGTAAGGTAAGGGGAGGGTGGGGGTAAGGGGAGGGGTAAGGGGAGAGTGAAGGGTAAGGTAAGGGGAGGGTGAGGGTAAGGGGAGAGTGAGGGTAAGGTGAGGGTAAGGGGAGGGTGAGGGTAAGGGGAGGGTGAGGGTAAGGGGAGGGTGAGGGTAAGGGGAGGGTGAGGGTAAGGGGAGGGTGAGGGTTTGGCCCAGTATATAATCTCTATCTCTACAGAACAAACCATTGTTCGGTATAGGAATCTGCCGACTCCACAAATCTTCACATTCTGTACACACACACACACACACACACACACACACACACACACACACACACACACACACACACACACACACACACACACACACACACACACACACACACACACACACACACACAGACCCACACACACACACACACACACACACACACACACACACACACACACACAGACCCACACACACACATTGAGCCCGCATAACAAAGCTTGGCATTATTAAGGCTATCCCGTCTCCACGGTAACACAGTACAATCACCAATTAATAAAAATACGTTATTTTTTAGACCCGCCTCATTTTTTCCCATCATCCTCTGTTGATCAGAGGACAGAAGAACAATGGAGGCTTTCTGATGACAACCTGCTCTGTCTCTCTCTCTTTCTCTTTCTCCCTCTCTTTATCTTCCCCCCCTTTTCTCTACTCTCTCTCTCTCTCTCTCCCCCCCCCTCTCTCTCTCTCTCTCTCTCTCTCTCTCTCTCTCTCTCTCTGTCTCTCTCTCTCTCTCTCTCTCTGTCTCTCTCTCTCTCTCTCTCTCTCTCTCTCTCTGTCTCTGTCTCTGTCTCCTCTAGAGGTTGTTGTCAGTTGTCCAGGTATCTGTGTCAGTGGAGGACAGAGAGTTCAGTCGTTTTCTGGTCAGTGTCTCTCCTCTTTGTCCGGAAGGATCTGAATCCCACGACCGCAGCTGTTCCAATGTCCAGCCCAACCAGACGGTACACACACGTACGCACACACACACACACACACACACACACACATACACACACACACACACACACACACACACACACACACACACACACACACACACACACACACACACACACACACACACACACACACACACACACACACACACACACACACACACACACACACACACACACACACAAATGCACACACAAACACGCACACTCAGCATGCAAGTGGATGTGTGTTTGCGTATGCGTGTGAGATTCTTATAGAGGTAGGCCTATTAGGGAGTCTGATCTGGTTATGACTCAACACATGACCTTGTCATGTGACTATCAGCTGACCTGTTGTTATTGCTTCATCAAGGGATATATTGTTTCAGCAGATACAATGAGGCAGTCTTAGTGTTCACCTAGTCTTAGTGTTCACCTAGTCTTAGTATTCACCTAGTCTTAGTGTTCACCTAGTCTTAGTGTTCACCTAGTCTTAGTGTTCACCTAGTCTTCCATTGAAGTGAGGATGCATTTAGTGAGGATGTGTTGACATGCTGCTGTGTATGATAAAGTCATATTGCTGAGTCCACCGTTAATGTCTTGAGGTTGAATATCGGCTCTTCTCGCTCTAACTCTACCTCTAACTCTACCTCTACCTCTACCTCTAACTCTACCTCTACCTCTACCTCTACCTCTAACTCTACCTCTACCTCTACCTCTACATCTACCTCTACCTCTACCTCTAACTCTACCTCTACCTCTACCTCTAACTCTAACTCTACCTCTAACTCTAACTCTACCTCTACCTCTACCTCTAACTCTACCTCTACCTCTGTCTCTAACTCTACCTCTACCTCTAACTCTACCTCTACCTCTGTCTCTAACTCTACCTCTGTCTCTAACTCTACCTCTGTCTCTAACTCTACCTCTGTCTCTAACTCTACCTCTACCTCTAACTCTACCTCTAACTCTACCTCTACCTCTACCTCTAACTCTACCTCTACCTCTGTCTCTAACTCTACCTCTACCTCTAACTCTACCTCTACCTCTACCTCTACCTCTGTCTCTAACTCTACCTCTGTCTCTAACTCTACCTCTGTCTCTAACTCTACCTCTATCTCTGTCTCTAACTCTACCTCTGTCTCTAACTCTACCTCTGTCTCTAACTCTACCTCTACCTCTACCTCTAACTCTACCTCTGTCTCTAACTCTACCTCTACCTCTGTCTCTAACTCTACCTCTGTCTCTAACTCTACCTCTGTCTCTAACTCTACCTCTACCTCTGTCTCTAACTCTACCTCTGTCTCTAACTCTACCTCTACCTCTGTCTCTAACTCTACCTCTGTCTCTAACTCTACCTCTGTCTCTAACTCTACCTCTACCTCTAACTCTACCTCTAACTCTGTCTCTAACTCTACCTCTAACTCTACCTCTAACTCTACCTCTAACTCTACCTCTAACTCGACCCTAAGCGACGCCGAAAAAGGGGCAAACGAAGCGGTCTCCTGGTCAGGCTTCGGAGACGGGCACATCGCGCTCCACTCCCTAGCATACTACTCGCCAATGTCCAGTCTCTTGACAATAAGGTTGATGAAATCTGAGCACGGGTAACATTCCAGAGAGACATCAGGGATTGTAACGTTCTCTGCTTCACGGAAACATGGCTCACTCAAGAGACGCTAACGGAGTCGGTGCAGCCAGCTGGTTTCTTCACGCATCGCGCCGACAGAAACAAACATCTTTCTGGTAAGAAGAGGGGCGGGGGTGTATGCCTTATGATTAACGAGACGTGGTGTGATCTGGCTAATCTGAAAACAAAACTCCCTAAATTCTATCAGCATATCGATTGTGCTACCAGGGCTGGTAAAACCTTGGATCATTGTTATACTAACTTCCGCGACGCATATAAGGCCCTCCTCCGCCCTCCTTTCGGAAAAGCTGACCACGACTCCATTTTGTTGCTTCCAGCCTACAAACAGAAACTAAAACAACAAGCTCCCTCGCTCAGGTCTGTTTAACGCTGGTCCGACCAATCTGATTCCACACTTCAAGACTGCTTCGATCACGTGGATTGGGATATGTTCCGCATTGCGTCCAACAACAACATTGACGAATACGCTGATTCGGTGAGCGAGTTCATTAGAAAGTGCATTGACGATGTCGTACCCACAGCAACGATTAAAACATTCCCAAACCTGAAACCGTGGATTGATGGCAGCATTCGCGTGAAACTGAAAGCGCGAACCACTGCTTTTAACCAGGGCAAGGTGACCGGAAACATGACCAAATGCAAACATTTAGCTATTCTCTCTGCAAGGCAATCAAACAAGCTAAGTCCCAGTATAGAGACAAAGTAGAGTCGCAATTCAACAGCTCAGACACAAGAGGTATGTGGCAGGGTCTACAGTCAATCACGGATTACAAAAAGAAAACCAGCCCCGTCGCGGACCAGGATGTCTTGCTCCCAGACAGGCTAAATAACTTTTTTGCTCGCTTTGAGGACAATACAGTGCCACTGACACGGCCCGCTACCAAAACCTGCGGGCTCTCCTTCACTGCAGCCGAGGTGAGTAAAACATTTAAACGTGTTAACCCTCGCAAGGCTGCAGGCCCAGACGGCATTCCTCAGAGCATGCGCAGACCAGCTGGCTGGTGTGTTTAAGGACATATTCAATCAATCCTTATCACAGTCTGCTGTTCCCACATGCTTCAAGAGGGCCACCATTGTTCCTGTTCCCAAGAAAGCTAAGGTAACTGAGCTAAACGACTACCGCCCCGTAGCACTCACTTCCGTCATCATGAAGTGCTTTGAGAGGCTAGTCAAGGACCATATCACCTCCACCCTACCTGACACCCTAGACCCACTCCAATTTGCTTACCGACCCAATAGGTCCACAGACGACGCAATCGCAACCACACTGCACACTGCCCTACCCCATCTGGACAAGAGGAATACCTATGTGAGAATGCTGTTCATCGATTACAGCTCAGCATTTAACACCATAGTACCCTCCAAACTCGTCATCAAGCTCGAGATCCAGGGTCTCGACCCCGCCCTGTGCAACTGGGTCCTGGACTTCCTGACGGGCCGCCCCCAGGTGGTGAGGGTAGGTAACAACATCTCCACCCCGCTGATCCTCAACACTGGGGCCCCACAAGGGTGCGTTCTGAGCCCTCTCCTGTACTCCCTGTTCACCCACGACTGCGTGGCCATGCACGCCTCCAACTCAATCATCAAGTTTGCGGACGACACTAAAGTGGTAGGCTTGATTACCAACAACGACGAGACGGCCTACAGGGAGGAGGTGAGGGCCCTCGGAGTGTGGTGTCAGGAAAATAACCTCACACTCAACGTCAACAAAACAAAGGAGATGATTGTGGACTTCAGGAAACAGCAGAGGGAGCACCCCCCTATCCACATCGACGGGACAGTAGTGGAGAAGGTGGAAAGTTTTAAGTTCCTCGGTGTACACATCACGGACAAACTGAATTGGTCCACCCACACAAACAGCGCTGTGAAGAAGGCGCAGCAGCGCCTCTTCAACCTCAGGAGGCTGAAGAAATTCGGCTTGTCACCAAAAGCACTCACAAACTTCTACAGATGCACAATCGAGAGCATCCTGTCGGGCTGTATCACCGCCTGGTACGGCAACTGCTCCGCCCACAACCGTAAGGCTCTCCAGAGGGTAGTGAGGTCTGCACAACGCATCACCGGGGGCAAACTACCCGCCCTCCAGGACACCTACACCACCCGATGTCACAGGAAGGTCATAAAGATCATCAAGGACAACAACCACCCAAGCCACTGCCTGTTCACCCCGCTATCATCCAGAAGGTGAGGTCAGTACAGGTGCATCAAAGCAGGGACCGAGAGACTGAAAAACAGCTTCTATCTCAAGGCCATCAGACTGTTAAACAGCCACCACTAACATGTAGTGGCCGCTGCCAACATACTGACTCAACTCCAGCCACTTTAATAATGGGAATGGATGGAAATTATGTAAAAATGTACCACTAGCCACTTTAAACAATGCCACTTAATATAATGTTTACATACCCTACATTACTCATCTCATATGTATATGTATATACTGTACTCTATATCATCTACTGCATCTTGCCATCTTTATGTAATACATGTATCACTAGCCACTTTAAACTATGCCACTTTATGTTTACATACCCTACATTACTCATCTCATATGTATATACTGTACTCTATACCATCTACTGCATCTTGCCTATGCCGTTCTGTACCATCACTCATTCATATATCTTTATGTACATATTCTTTATCCCTTTACACTTGTGTGTATAAGGTAGTAGTTGTGGAATTGTTAGGTTAGATTACTTGTTGGTTTTTACTGCATTGTCGGAACTAGAAGCACAAGCATTTCGCTACACTCGCATTAACATCTGCTAACCATGTGTATGTGACAAATAAAATTTGATTTGATTTTGATTTTACTTCTACCTCTACCTCTACCTCTGTCTCTAACTCTACCTCTGTCTCTGTCTCAAACTCTACCTCTAACTCTACCTCTGTCTCTGCCTCTAACTCTATCTCTACCTCTGTCTCTACCTCTACCTCTGTCTCTACGTCTACCTCTAACTCTGCCTCTACCTCTACCTCTGCCTCTAACTCTGTCTCTAACTCTACCTCTAACTCTACCTCTGTCTCTACCTCTACCTCTAACTCTACCTCTCTCTATCTCTACCTCTGTCTCTGTCTCTAACTCTACCTCTAACTCTACCTCTACCTCTACCTCTAACTCTACCTCTAACTCTGTCTCTAACTCTACTTCTAACTCTACCTCTACCTCTGTCTCTACCTCTATCTCTGTCTCTACCTCTGTCTCTAACTCTACCTCTAACTCTACCTCTACCTCTACCTCTACCTCTCTCTATCTCTACCTCTATCTCTGTCTCTAACTCTGTCTCTATCTCTACCTCTAACTCTACCTCTACCTCTAACTCTATCTCTACCTCTATCTCTACCTCTGTCTCTAACTCTAACTCTACCTCTACCTCTACCTCTAACTCTATCTCTACCTCTATCCCTACCTCTACCTCTGTCTCTAACTCTACCTCTACCTCTACCTCTACCTCTACCTCTCTCTATCTCTACCTCTACCTCTAACTCTACCTCTACCTCTACCTCTACCTCTCTCTATCTCTACCTCTGTCTCTACCTCTACCTCTACCCCTAACTCTACCTCTCTCTATCTCTACCTCTGTCTCTACCTCTACCTCTACCCCTAACTCTACCTCTCTCTATCTCTACCTCTACCTCTAACTCTACCTCTACCTCTAACTCTAACTCTACCTCTAACTCTACCTCTAACTCTACCTCTATGCAGGTCTACTTCAACATCACCATCGGCCTGCTGTCCTGTCCTGACGATGATGACGAAGATGACGTGGTCCAGGTCTTCGTCAGGCCCGTGGGTTACAACGAGTCAGCCGTCATCAACGTTCGATCGCGATGTCGCTGTCGCCGTTGCCACGACGACATCGCCCACCAGTCGTCTTGTGGCGAGGACACCTCAGACACAGATCATAATAATCAAGAAGTCAACACACACACACACCTCTCACACACACACACCTCTCACACACACACACCGGAGTTGGACCTGGAGCACACACACTCCCAGGAGCGGTCGCGGCAGTGTGGTGCGGCGGCATCGGGGCTGGACTGTAGCGGTCGGGGAGTGTGTGTGTGTGAGAGGTGTGTGTGTGAAAGGAACAGTCTGGGGACGGTGTATGG